>NW_027367901.1:0-53915 GCF_046119375.1 Phyllobates terribilis | reverse complement strand
TCTTTGAATCTTCTTTATCATGCTAGGATTAACAGGAAAAAGCTAAAAATTTCAGAATTGCACCTTGCAATGTGGAGATATTACTGTTTGTGCATTTACAATATTCATTGATTTTTGCCATTGAAAAACATGTTTTTCATATACCAGAAATGTTTGAAGCTACTGACTGAATGAAAGGAGCTGGCATCTCACTCTCTTTGAATCTTCTTTATCATGCTAGGATTAGCAGGAAAAAGCAAAAAATTTCAGAATTGCACCGTGCAATGTGGAGATATTACTGTTTGTGCATTTACAATATTCATTGATTTTTGCCATTGAAAAACATGTTTTTCATATACCAGAAATGTTTGAAGCTACTGACTGAATGAAAGGAGCTGGCATCTCACTCTCTTTGAATCTTCTTTATCATGCTAGGATTAACAGGAAAAAGCTAAAAATTTCAGAATTGCACCGTGCAATGTGGAGATATTACTGTTTGTGCATTTACAATATTCATTGATTTTTGCCATTGAAAAACATGTTTTTCATATACCAGAAATGTTTGAAGCTACTGACTGAATGAAAGGAGCTGGCATCTCACTCTCTTTGAATCTTCTTTATCATGCTAGGATTAACAGGAAAAAGCTAAAAATTTCAGAATTGCACCTTGCAATGTGGAGATATTACTGTTTGTGCATTTACAATATTCATTGATTTTTGCCATTGAAAAACATGTTTTTCATATACCAGAAATGTTTGAAGCTACTGACTGAATGAAAGGAGCTGGCATCTCACTCTCTTTGAATCTTCTTTATCATGCTAGGATTAACAGGAAAAAGCAAAAAATTTCAGAATTGCACCGTGCAATGTGGAGATATTACTGTTTGTGCATTTACAATATTCATTGATTTTTGCCATTGAAAAACATGTTTTTCATATACCAGAAATGTTTGAAGCTACTGACTGAATGAAAGGAGCTGGCATCTCACTCTCTTTGAATCTTCTTTATCATGCTAGGATTAACAGGAAAAAGCTAAAAATTTCAGAATTGCACCTTGCAATGTGGAGATATTACTGTTTGTGCATTTACAATATTCATTGATTTTTGCCATTGAAAAACGTCCAGAAATGTTTGAAGCTACTGACTGAATGAAAGGAGCTGGCATCTCACTCTCTTTGAATCTTCTTTATCATGCTAGGATTAACAGGAAAAAGCTAAAAATTTCAGAATTGCACCTTGCAATGTGGAGATATTACTGTTTGTGCATTTACAATATTCATTGATTTTTGCCATTGAAAAACATGTTTTTCATATACCAGAAATGTTTGAAGCTACTGACTGAATGAAAGGAGCTGGCATCTCACTCTCTTTGAATCTTCTTTATCATGCTAGGATTAGCAGGAAAAAGCAAAAAATTTCAGAATTGCACCGTGCAATGTGGAGATATTACTGTTTGTGCATTTACAATATTCATTGATTTTTGCCATTGAAAAACATGTTTTTCATATACCAGAAATGTTTGAAGCTACTGACTGAATGAAAGGAGCTGGCATCTCACTCTCTTTGAATCTTCTTTATCATGCTAGGATTAACAGGAAAAAGCTAAAAATTTCAGAATTGCACCGTGCAATGTGGAGATATTACTGTTTGTGCATTTACAATATTCATTGATTTTTGCCATTGAAAAACATGTTTTTCATATACCAGAAATGTTTGAAGCTACTGACTGAATGAAAGGAGCTGGCATCTCACTCTCTTTGAATCTTCTTTATCATGCTAGGATTAACAGGAAAAAGCTAAAAATTTCAGAATTGCACCTTGCAATGTGGAGATATTACTGTTTGTGCATTTACAATATTCATTGATTTTTGCCATTGAAAAACATGTTTTTCATATACCAGAAATGTTTGAAGCTACTGACTGAATGAAAGGAGCTGGCATCTCACTCTCTTTGAATCTTCTTTATCATGCTAGGATTAACAGGAAAAAGCAAAAAATTTCAGAATTGCACCGTGCAATGTGGAGATATTACTGTTTGTGCATTTACAATATTCATTGATTTTTGCCATTGAAAAACATGTTTTTCATATACCAGAAATGTTTGAAGCTACTGACTGAATGAAAGGAGCTGGCATCTCACTCTCTTTGAATCTTCTTTATCATGCTAGGATTAGCAGGAAAAAGCAAAAAATTTCAGAATTGCACCTTGCAATGTGGAGATATTACTGTTTGTGCATTTACAATATTCATTGATTTTTGCCATTGAAAAACGTCCAGAAATGTTTGAAGCTACTGACTGAATGAAAGGAGCTGGCATCTCACTCTCTCTGAATCTTCTTTATCATGCTAGGATTAACAGGAAAAAGCTAAAAATTTCAGAATTGCACCGTGCAATGTGGAGATATTACTGTTTGTGCATTTACAATATTCATTGATTTTTGCCATTGAAAAACATGTTTTTCATATACCAGAAATGTTTGAAGCTACTGACTGAATGAAAGGAGCTGGCATCTCACTCTCTTTGAATCTTCTTTATCATGCTAGGATTAACAGGAAAAAGCAAAAAATTTCAGAATTGCACCGTGCAATGTGGAGATATTACTGTTTGTGCATTTACAATATTCATTGATTTTTGCCATTGAAAAACATGTTTTTCATATACCAGAAATGTTTGAAGCTACTGACTGAATGAAAGGAGCTGGCATCTCACTCTCTTTGAATCTTCTTTATCATGCTAGGATTAGCAGGAAAAAGCAAAAAATTTCAGAATTGCACCGTGCAATGTGGAGATATTACTGTTTGTGCATTTACAATATTCATTGATTTTTGCCATTGAAAAACATGTTTTTCATATACCAGAAATGTTTGAAGCTACTGACTGAATGAAAGGAGCTGGCATCTCACTCTCTTTGAATCTTCTTTATCATGCTAGGATTAGCAGGAAAAAGCAAAAAATTTCAGAATTGCACCGTGCAATGTGGAGATATTACTGTTTGTGCATTTACAATATTCATTGATTTTTGCCATTGAAAAACATGTTTTTCATATACCAGAAATGTTTGAAGCTACTGACTGAATGAAAGGAGCTGGCATCTCACTCTCTTTGAATCTTCTTTATCATGCTAGGATTAACAGGAAAAAGCTAAAAATTTCAGAATTGCACCGTGCAATGTGGAGATATTACTGTTTGTGCATTTACAATATTCATTGATTTTTGCCATTGAAAAACATGTTTTTCATATACCAGAAATGTTTGAAGCTACTGACTGAATGAAAGGAGCTGGCATCTCACTCTCTTTGAATCTTCTTTATCATGCTAGGATTAACAGGAAAAAGCAAAAAATTTCAGAATTGCACCGTGCAATGTGGAGATATTACTGTTTGTGCATTTACAATATTCATTGATTTTTGCCATTGAAAAACATGTTTTTCATATACCAGAAATGTTTGAAGCTACTGACTGAATGAAAGGAGCTGGCATCTCACTCTCTTTGAATCTTCTTTATCATGCTAGGATTAGCAGGAAAAAGCAAAAAATTTCAGAATTGCACCTTGCAATGTGGAGATATTACTGTTTGTGCATTTACAATATTCATTGATTTTTGCCATTGAAAAACATGTTTTTCATATACCAGAAATGTTTGAAGCTACTGACTGAATGAAAGGAGCTGGCATCTCACTCTCTTTGAATCTTCTTTATCATGCTAGGATTAACAGGAAAAAGCAAAAAATTTCAGAATTGCACCGTGCAATGTGGAGATATTACTGTTTGTGCATTTACAATATTCATTGATTTTTGCCATTGAAAAACATGTTTTTCATATACCAGAAATGTTTGAAGCTACTGACTGAATGAAAGGAGCTGGCATCTCACTCTCTTTGAATCTTCTTTATCATGCTAGGATTAGCAGGAAAAAGCAAAAAATTTCAGAATTGCACCGTGCAATGTGGAGATATTACTGTTTGTGCATTTACAATATTCATTGATTTTTGCCATTGAAAAACATGTTTTTCATATACCAGAAATGTTTGAAGCTACTGACTGAATGAAAGGAGCTGGCATCTCACTCTCTTTGAATCTTCTTTATCATGCTAGGATTAACAGGAAAAAGCTAAAAATTTCAGAATTGCACCCTGCAATGTGGAGATATTACTGTTTGTGCATTTACAATATTCATTGATTTTTGCCATTGAAAAACATGTTTTTCATATACCAGAAATGTTTGAAGCTACTGACTGAATGAAAGGAGCTGGCATCTCACTCTCTTTGAATCTTCTTTATCATGCTAGGATTAGCAGGAAAAAGCAAAAAATTTCAGAATTGCACCTTGCAATGTGGAGATATTACTGTTTGTGCATTTACAATATTCATTGATTTTTGACATTGAAAAACGTCCAGAAATGTTTGAAGCTACTGACTGAATGAAAGGAGCTGGCATCTCACTCTCTTTGAATCTTCTTTATCATGCTAGGATTAACAGGAAAAAGCTAAAAATTTCAGAATTGCACCGTGCAATGTGGAGATATTACTGTTTGTGCATTTACAATATTCATTGATTTTTGCCATTGAAAAACATGTTTTTCATATACCAGAAATGTTTGAAGCTACTGACTGAATGAAAGGAGCTGGCATCTCACTCTCTTTGAATCTTCTTTATCATGCTAGGATTAACAGGAAAAAGCAAAAAATTTCAGAATTGCACCGTGCAATGTGGAGATATTACTGTTTGTGCATTTACAATATTCATTGATTTTTGCCATTGAAAAACATGTTTTTCATATACCAGAAATGTTTGAAGCTACTGACTGAATGAAAGGAGCTGGCATCTCACTCTCTTTGAATCTTCTTTATCATGCTAGGATTAGCAGGAAAAAGCAAAAAATTTCAGAATTGCACCGTGCAATGTGGAGATATTACTGTTTGTGCATTTACAATATTCATTGATTTTTGCCATTGAAAAACGTCCAGAAATGTTTGAAGCTACTGACTGAATGAAAGGAGCTGGCATCTCACTCTCTTTGAATCTTCTTTATCATGCTAGGATTAACAGGAAAAAGCAAAAAATTTCAGAATTGCACCTTGCAATGTGGAGATATTACTGTTTGTGCATTTACAATATTCATTGATTTTTGCCATTGAAAAACATGTTTTTCATATACCAGAAATGTTTGAAGCTACTGACTGAATGAAAGGAGCTGGCATCTCACTCTCTTTGAATCTTCTTTATCATGCTAGGATTAGCAGGAAAAAGCAAAAAATTTCAGAATTGCACCTTGCAATGTGGAGATATTACTGTTTGTGCATTTACAATATTCATTGATTTTTGCCATTGAAAAACATATTTTTCATATACCAGAAATGTTTGAAGCTACTGACTGAATGAAAGGAGCTGGCATCTCACTCTCTTTGAATCTTCTTTATCATGCTAGGATTAACAGGAAAAAGCTAAAAATTTCAGAATTGCACCGTGCAATGTGGAGATATTACTGTTTGTGCATTTACAATATTCATTGATTTTTGCCATTGAAAAACATGTTTTTCATATACCAGAAATGTTTGAAGCTACTGACTGAATGAAAGGAGCTGGCATCTCACTCTCTTTGAATCTTCTTTATCATGCTAGGATTAGCAGGAAAAGCTAAAAATTTCAGAATTGCACCTTGCAATGTGGAGATATTACTGTTTGTGCATTTACAATATTCATTGATTTTTGCCATTGAAAAACGTCCAGAAATGTTTGAAGCTACTGACTGAATGAAAGGAGCTGGCATCTCACTCTCTTTGAATCTTCTTTATCATGCTAGGATTAACAGGAAAAAGCAAAAAATTTCAGAATTGCACCTTGCAATGTGGAGATATTACTGTTTGTGCATTTACAATATTCATTGATTTTTGCCATTGAAAAACATGTTTTTCATATACCAGAAATGTTTGAAGCTACTGACTGAATGAAAGGAGCTGGCATCTCACTCTCTTTGAATCTTCTTTATCATGCTAGGATTAGCAGGAAAAAGCTAAAAATTTCAGAATTGCACCTTGCAATGTGGAGATATTACTGTTTGTGCATTTACAATATTCATTGATTTTTGCCATTGAAAAACATGTTTTTCATATACCAGAAATGTTTGAAGCTACTGACTGAATGAAAGGAGCTGGCATCTCACTCTCTTTGAATCTTCTTTATCATGCTAGGATTAGCAGGAAAAAGCAAAAAATTTCAGAATTGCACCGTGCAATGTGGAGATATTACTGTTTGTGCATTTACAATATTCATTGATTTTTGCCATTGAAAAACATGTTTTTCATATACCAGAAATGTTTGAAGCTACTGACTGAATGAAAGGAGCTGGCATCTCACTCTCTTTGAATCTTCTTTATCATGCTAGGATTAGCAGGAAAAAGCTAAAAATTTCAGAATTGCACCTTGCAATGTGGAGATATTACTGTTTGTGCATTTACAATATTCATTGATTTTTGCCATTGAAAAACATGTTTTTCATATACCAGAAATGTTTGAAGCTACTGACTGAATGAAAGGAGCTGGCATCTCACTCTCTTTGAATCTTCTTTATCATGCTAGGATTAGCAGGAAAAAGCTAAAAATTTCAGAATTGCACCTTGCAATGTGGAGATATTACTGTTTGTGCATTTACAATATTCATTGATTTTTGCCATTGAAAAACGTCCAGAAATGTTTGAAGCTACTGACTGAATGAAAGGAGCTGGCATCTCACTCTCTTTGAATCTTCTTTATCATGCTAGGATTAGCAGGAAAAAGCTAAAAATTTCAGAATTGCACCGTGCAATGTGGAGATATTACTGTTTGTGCATTTACAATATTCATTGATTTTTGCCATTGAAAAACGTCCAGAAATGTTTGAAGCTACTGACTGAATGAAAGGAGCTGGCATCTCACTCTCTTTGAATCTTCCTTATCATGCTAGGATTAGCAGGAAAAAGCAAAAAATTTCAGAATTGCACCGTGCAATGTGGAGATATTACTGTTTGTGCATTTACAATATTCATTGATTTTTGCCATTGAAAAACATGTTTTTCATATACCAGAAATGTTTGAAGCTACTGACTGAATGAAAGGAGCTGGCATCTCACTCTCTTTGAATCTTCTTTATCATGCTAGGATTAGCAGGAAAAAGCAAAAAATTTCAGAATTGCACCGTGCAATGTGGAGATATTACTGTTTGTGCATTTACAATATTCATTGATTTTTGCCATTGAAAAACATGTTTTTCATATACCAGAAATGTTTGAAGCTACTGACTGAATGAAAGGAGCTGGCATCTCACTCTCTTTGAATCTTCTTTATCATGCTAGGATTAACAGGAAAAAGCTAAAAATTTCAGAATTGCACCTTGCAATGTGGAGATATTACTGTTTGTGCATTTACAATATTCATTGATTTTTGCCATTGAAAAACGTCCAGAAATGTTTGAAGCTACTGACTGAATGAAAGGAGCTGGCATCTCACTCTCTTTGAATCTTCTTTATCATGCTAGGATTAACAGGAAAAAGCAAAAAATTTCAGAATTGCACCTTGCAATGTGGAGATATTACTGTTTGTGCATTTACAATATTCATTGATTTTTGCCATTGAAAAACATGTTTTTCATATACCAGAAATGTTTGAAGCTACTGACTGAATGAAAGGAGCTGGCATCTCACTCTCTTTGAATCTTCTTTATCATGCTAGGATTAACAGGAAAAAGCAAAAAATTTCAGAATTGCACCGTGCAATGTGGAGATATTACTGTTTGTGCATTTACAATATTCATTGATTTTTGCCATTGAAAAACGTCCAGAAATGTTTGAAGCTACTGACTGAATGAAAGGAGCTGGCATCTCACTCTCTTTGAATCTTCTTTATCATGCTAGGATTAGCAGGAAAAAGCTAAAAATTTCAGAATTGCACCGTGCAATGTGGAGATATTACTGTTTGTGCATTTACAATATTCATTGATTTTTGCCATTGAAAAACATGTTTTTCATATACCAGAAATGTTTGAAGCTACTGACTGAATGAAAGGAGCTGGCATCTCACTCTCTTTGAATCTTCTTTATCATGCTAGGATTAGCAGGAAAAAGCTAAAAATTTCAGAATTGCACCGTGCAATGTGGAGATATTACTGTTTGTGCATTTACAATATTCATTGATTTTTGCCATTGAAAAACATGTTTTTCATATACCAGAAATGTTTGAAGCTACTGACTGAATGAAAGGAGCTGGCATCTCACTCTCTTTGAATCTTCTTTATCATGCTAGGATTAACAGGAAAAAGCAAAAAATTTCAGAATTGCACCGTGCAATGTGGAGATATTACTGTTTGTGCATTTACAATATTCATTGATTTTTGCCATTGAAAAACATGTTTTTCATATACCAGAAATGTTTGAAGCTACTGACTGAATGAAAGGAGCTGGCATCTCACTCTCTTTGAATCTTTTTTATCATGCTAGGATTAGCAGGAAAAAGCTAAAAATTTCAGAATTGCACCTTGCAATGTGGAGATATTACTGTTTGTGCATTTACAATATTCATTGATTTTTGCCATTGAAAAACGTCCAGAAATGTTTGAAGCTACTGACTGAATGAAAGGAGCTGGCATCTCACTCTCTTTGAATCTTCTTTATCATGCTAGGATTAGCAGGAAAAAGCTAAAAATTTCAGAATTGCACCGTGCAATGTGGAGATATTACTGTTTGTGCATTTACAATATTCATTGATTTTTGCCATTGAAAAACGTCCAGAAATGTTTGAAGCTACTGACTGAATGAAAGGAGCTGGCATCTCACTCTCTTTGAATCTTCTTTATCATGCTAGGATTAGCAGGAAAAAGCAAAAAATTTCAGAATTGCACCGTGCAATGTGGAGATATTACTGTTTGTGCATTTACAATATTCATTGATTTTTGCCATTGAAAAACATGTTTTTCATATACCAGAAATGTTTGAAGCTACTGACTGAATGAAAGGAGCTGGCATCTCACTCTCTTTGAATCTTCTTTATCATGCTAGGATTAGCAGGAAAAAGCAAAAAATTTCAGAATTGCACCGTGCAATGTGGAGATATTACTGTTTGTGCATTTACAATATTCATTGATTTTTGCCATTGAAAAACATGTTTTTCATATACCAGAAATGTTTGAAGCTACTGACTGAATGAAAGGAGCTGGCATCTCACTCTCTTTGAATCTTCTTTATCATGCTAGGATTAACAGGAAAAAGCAAAAAATTTCAGAATTGCACCGTGCAATGTGGAGATATTACTGTTTGTGCATTTACAATATTCATTGATTTTTGCCATTGAAAAACATGTTTTTCATATACCAGAAATGTTTGAAGCTACTGACTGAATGAAAGGAGCTGGCATCTCACTCTCTTTAAATCTTCTTTATCATGCTAGGATTAACAGGAAAAAGCTAAAAATTTCAGAATTGCACCGTGCAATGTGGAGATATTACTGTTTGTGCATTTACAATATTCATTGATTTTTGCCATTGAAAAACATGTTTTTCATATACCAGAAATGTTTGAAGCTACTGACTGAATGAAAGGAGCTGGCATCTCACTCTCTTTGAATCTTCTTTATCATGCTAGGATTAGCAGGAAAAAGCTAAAAATTTCAGAATTGCACCGTGCAATGTGGAGATATTACTGTTTGTGCATTTACAATATTCATTGATTTTTGCCATTGAAAAACATGTTTTTCATATACCAGAAATGTTTGAAGCTACTGACTGAATGAAAGGAGCTGGCATCTCACTCTCTTTGAATCTTCTTTATCATGCTAGGATTAGCAGGAAAAAGCAAAAAATTTCAGAATTGCACCTTGCAATGTGGAGATATTACTGTTTGTGCATTTACAATATTCATTGATTTTTGCCATTGAAAAACATGTTTTTCATATACCAGAAATGTTTGAAGCTACTGACTGAATGAAAGGAGCTGGCATCTCACTCTCTTTGAATCTTCTTTATCATGCTAGGATTAGCAGGAAAAAGCTAAAAATTTCAGAATTGCACCTTGCAATGTGGAGATATTACTGTTTGTGCATTTACAATATTCATTGATTTTTGCCATTGAAAAACATGTTTTTCATATACCAGAAATGTTTGAAGCTACTGACTGAATGAAAGGAGCTGGCATCTCACTCTCTTTGAATCTTCTTTATCATGCTAGGATTAGCAGGAAAAAGCTAAAAATTTCAGAATTGCACCTTGCAATGTGGAGATATTACTGTTTGTGCATTTACAATATTCATTGATTTTTGCCATTGAAAAACATCCAGAAATGTTTGAAGCTACTGACTGAATGAAAGGAGCTGGCATCTCACTCTCTTTGAATCTTCTTTATCATGCTAGGATTAGCAGGAAAAAGCTAAAAATTTCAGAATTGCACCGTGCAATGTGGAGATATTACTGTTTGTGCATTTACAATATTCATTGATTTTTGCCATTGAAAAACGTCCAGAAATGTTTGAAGCTACTGACTGAATGAAAGGAGCTGGCATCTCACTCTCTTTGAATCTTCTTTATCATGCTAGGATTAGCAGGAAAAAGCAAAAAATTTCAGAATTGCACCGTGCAATGTGGAGATATTACTGTTTGTGCATTTACAATATTCATTGATTTTTGCCATTGAAAAACATGTTTTTCATATACCAGAAATGTTTGAAGCTACTGACTGAATGAAAGGAGCTGGCATCTCACTCTCTTTGAATCTTCTTTATCATGCTAGGATTAGCAGGAAAAAGCAAAAAATTTCAGAATTGCACCGTGCAATGTGGAGATATTACTGTTTGTGCATTTACAATATTCATTGATTTTTGCCATTGAAAAACATGTTTTTCATATACCAGAAATGTTTGAAGCTACTGACTGAATGAAAGGAGCTGGCATCTCACTCTCTTTGAATCTTCTTTATCATGCTAGGATTAACAGGAAAAAGCTAAAAATTTCAGAATTGCACCTTGCAATGTGGAGATATTACTGTTTGTGCATTTACAATATTCATTGATTTTTGCCATTGAAAAACGTCCAGAAATGTTTGAAGCTACTGACTGAATGAAAGGAGCTGGCATCTCACTCTCTTTGAATCTTCTTTATCATGCTAGGATTAACAGGAAAAAGCTAAAAATTTCAGAATTGCACCTTGCAATGTGGAGATATTACTGTTTGTGCATTTACAATATTCATTGATTTTTGCCATTGAAAAACATGTTTTTCATATACCAGAAATGTTTGAAGCTACTGACTGCATGAAAGGAGCTGGCATCTCACTCTCTTTGAATCTTCTTTATCATGCTAGGATTAGCAGGAAAAAGCAAAAAATTTCAGAATTGCACCGTGCAATGTGGAGATATTACTGTTTGTGCATTTACAATATTCATTGATTTTTGCCATTGAAAAACATGTTTTTCATATACCAGAAATGTTTGAAGCTACTGACTGAATGAAAGGAGCTGGCATCTCACTCTCTTTGAATCTTCTTTATCATGCTAGGATTAACAGGAAAAAGCTAAAAATTTCAGAATTGCACCGTGCAATGTGGAGATATTACTGTTTGTGCATTTACAATATTCATTGATTTTTGCCATTGAAAAACATGTTTTTCATATACCAGAAATGTTTGAAGCTACTGACTGAATGAAAGGAGCTGGCATCTCACTCTCTTTGAATCTTCTTTATCATGCTAGGATTAACAGGAAAAAGCTAAAAATTTCAGAATTGCACCTTGCAATGTGGAGATATTACTGTTTGTGCATTTACAATATTCATTGATTTTTGCCATTGAAAAACATGTTTTTCATATACCAGAAATGTTTGAAGCTACTGACTGAATGAAAGGAGCTGGCATCTCACTCTCTTTGAATCTTCTTTATCATGCTAGGATTAACAGGAAAAAGCAAAAAATTTCAGAATTGCACCGTGCAATGTGGAGATATTACTGTTTGTGCATTTACAATATTCATTGATTTTTGCCATTGAAAAACATGTTTTTCATATACCAGAAATGTTTGAAGCTACTGACTGAATGAAAGGAGCTGGCATCTCACTCTCTTTGAATCTTCTTTATCATGCTAGGATTAGCAGGAAAAAGCAAAAAATTTCAGAATTGCACCTTGCAATGTGGAGATATTACTGTTTGTGCATTTACAATATTCATTGATTTTTGCCATTGAAAAACGTCCAGAAATGTTTGAAGCTACTGACTGAATGAAAGGAGCTGGCATCTCACTCTCTTTGAATCTTCTTTATCATGCTAGGATTAACAGGAAAAAGCTAAAAATTTCAGAATTGCACCGTGCAATGTGGAGATATTACTGTTTGTGCATTTACAATATTCATTGATTTTTGCCATTGAAAAACATGTTTTTCATATACCAGAAATGTTTGAAGCTACTGACTGAATGAAAGGAGCTGGCATCTCACTCTCTTTGAATCTTCTTTATCATGCTAGGATTAACAGGAAAAAGCAAAAAATTTCAGAATTGCACCGTGCAATGTGGAGATATTACTGTTTGTGCATTTACAATATTCATTGATTTTTGCCATTGAAAAACATGTTTTTCATATACCAGAAATGTTTGAAGCTACTGACTGAATGAAAGGAGCTGGCATCTCACTCTCTTTGAATCTTCTTTATCATGCTAGGATTAGCAGGAAAAAGCAAAAAATTTCAGAATTGCACCGTGCAATGTGGAGATATTACTGTTTGTGCATTTACAATATTCATTGATTTTTGCCATTGAAAAACATGTTTTTCATATACCAGAAATGTTTGAAGCTACTGACTGAATGAAAGGAGCTGGCATCTCACTCTCTTTGAATCTTCTTTATCATGCTAGGATTAGCAGGAAAAAGCAAAAAATTTCAGAATTGCACCGTGCAATGTGGAGATATTACTGTTTGTGCATTTACAATATTCATTGATTTTTGCCATTGAAAAACGTCCAGAAATGTTTGAAGCTACTGACTGAATGAAAGGAGCTGGCATCTCACTCTCTTTGAATCTTCTTTATCATGCTAGGATTAGCAGGAAAAAGCTAAAAATTTCAGAATTGCACCGTGCAATGTGGAGATATTACTGTTTGTGCATTTACAATATTCATTGATTTTTGCCATTGAAAAACGTCCAGAAATGTTTGAAGCTACTGACTGAATGAAAGGAGCTGGCATCTCACTCTCTTTGAATCTTCTTTATCATGCTAGGATTAGCAGGAAAAAGCAAAAAATTTCAGAATTGCACCGTGCAATGTGGAGATATTACTGTTTGTGCATTTACAATATTCATTGATTTTTGCCATTGAAAAACATGTTTTTCATATACCAGAAATGTTTGAAGCTACTGACTGAATGAAAGGAGCTGGCATCTCACTCTCTTTGAATCTTCTTTATCATGCTAGGATTAGCAGGAAAAAGCAAAAAATTTCAGAATTGCACCGTGCAATGTGGAGATATTACTGTTTGTGCATTTACAATATTCATTGATTTTTGCCATTGAAAAACATGTTTTTCATATACCAGAAATGTTTGAAGCTACTGACTGAATGAAAGGAGCTGGCATCTCACTCTCTTTGAATCTTCTTTATCATGCTAGGATTAACAGGAAAAAGCTAAAAATTTCAGAATTGCACCTTGCAATGTGGAGATATTACTGTTTGTGCATTTACAATATTCATTGATTTTTGCCATTGAAAAACGTCCAGAAATGTTTGAAGCTACTGACTGAATGAAAGGAGCTGGCATCTCACTCTCTTTGAATCTTCTTTATCATGCTAGGATTAACAGGAAAAAGCTAAAAATTTCAGAATTGCACCTTGCAATGTGGAGATATTACTGTTTGTGCATTTACAATATTCATTGATTTTTGCCATTGAAAAACATGTTTTTCATATACCAGAAATGTTTGAAGCTACTGACTGAATGAAAGGAGCTGGCATCTCACTCTCTTTGAATCTTCTTTATCATGCTAGGATTAGCAGGAAAAAGCAAAAAATTTCAGAATTGCACCGTGCAATGTGGAGATATTACTGTTTGTGCATTTACAATATTCATTGATTTTTGCCATTGAAAAACATGTTTTTCATATACCAGAAATGTTTGAAGCTACTGACTGAATGAAAGGAGCTGGCATCTCACTCTCTTTGAATCTTCTTTATCATGCTAGGATTAACAGGAAAAAGCTAAAAATTTCAGAATTGCACCGTGCAATGTGGAGATATTACTGTTTGTGCATTTACAATATTCATTGATTTTTGCCATTGAAAAACATGTTTTTCATATACCAGAAATGTTTGAAGCTACTGACTGAATGAAAGGAGCTGGCATCTCACTCTCTTTGAATCTTCTTTATCATGCTAGGATTAACAGGAAAAAGCTAAAAATTTCAGAATTGCACCTTGCAATGTGGAGATATTACTGTTTGTGCATTTACAATATTCATTGATTTTTGCCATTGAAAAACATGTTTTTCATATACCAGAAATGTTTGAAGCTACTGACTGAATGAAAGGAGCTGGCATCTCACTCTCTTTGAATCTTCTTTATCATGCTAGGATTAACAGGAAAAAGCAAAAAATTTCAGAATTGCACCGTGCAATGTGGAGATATTACTGTTTGTGCATTTACAATATTCATTGATTTTTGCCATTGAAAAACATGTTTTTCATATACCAGAAATGTTTGAAGCTACTGACTGAATGAAAGGAGCTGGCATCTCACTCTCTTTGAATCTTCTTTATCATGCTAGGATTAGCAGGAAAAAGCAAAAAATTTCAGAATTGCACCTTGCAATGTGGAGATATTACTGTTTGTGCATTTACAATATTCATTGATTTTTGCCATTGAAAAACGTCCAGAAATGTTTGAAGCTACTGACTGAATGAAAGGAGCTGGCATCTCACTCTCTTTGAATCTTCTTTATCATGCTAGGATTAACAGGAAAAAGCTAAAAATTTCAGAATTGCACCGTGCAATGTGGAGATATTACTGTTTGTGCATTTACAATATTCATTGATTTTTGCCATTGAAAAACATGTTTTTCATATACCAGAAATGTTTGAAGCTACTGACTGAATGAAAGGAGCTGGCATCTCACTCTCTTTGAATCTTCTTTATCATGCTAGGATTAACAGGAAAAAGCAAAAAATTTCAGAATTGCACCGTGCAATGTGGAGATATTACTGTTTGTGCATTTACAATATTCATTGATTTTTGCCATTGAAAAACATGTTTTTCATATACCAGAAATGTTTGAAGCTACTGACTGAATGAAAGGAGCTGGCATCTCACTCTCTTTGAATCTTCTTTATCATGCTAGGATTAGCAGGAAAAAGCAAAAAATTTCAGAATTGCACCGTGCAATGTGGAGATATGACTGTTTGTGCATTTACAATATTCATTGATTTTTGCCATTGAAAAACATGTTTTTCATATACCAGAAATGTTTGAAGCTACTGACTGAATGAAAGGAGCTGGCATCTCACTCTCTTTGAATCTTCTTTATCATGCTAGGATTAGCAGGAAAAAGCAAAAAATTTCAGAATTGCACCGTGCAATGTGGAGATATTACTGTTTGTGCATTTACAATATTCATTGATTTTTGCCATTGAAAAACATGTTTTTCATATACCAGAAATGTTTGAAGCTACTGACTGAATGAAAGGAGCTGGCATCTCACTCTCTTTGAATCTTCTTTATCATGCTAGGATTAACAGGAAAAAGCTAAAAATTTCAGAATTGCACCGTGCAATGTGGAGATATTACTGTTTGTGCATTTACAATATTCATTGATTTTTGCCATTGAAAAACATGTTTTTCATATACCAGAAATGTTTGAAGCTACTGACTGAATGAAAGGAGCTGGCATCTCACTCTCTTTGAATCTTCTTTATCATGCTAGGATTAACAGGAAAAAGCTAAAAATTTCAGAATTGCACCTTGCAATGTGGAGATATTACTGTTTGTGCATTTACAATATTCATTGATTTTTGCCATTGAAAAACATGTTTTTCATATACCAGAAATGTTTGAAGCTACTGACTGAATGAAAGGAGCTGGCATCTCACTCTCTTTGAATCTTCTTTATCATGCTAGGATTAACAGGAAAAAGCAAAAAATTTCAGAATTGCACCGTGCAATGTGGAGATATTACTGTTTGTGCATTTACAATATTCATTGATTTTTGCCATTGAAAAACATGTTTTTCATATACCAGAAATGTTTGAAGCTACTGACTGAATGAAAGGAGCTGGCATCTCACTCTCTTTGAATCTTCTTTATCATGCTAGGATTAGCAGGAAAAAGCAAAAAATTTCAGAATTGCACCGTGCAATGTGGAGATATTACTGTTTGTGCATTTACAATATTCATTGATTTTTGCCATTGAAAAACGTCCAGAAATGTTTGAAGCTACTGACTGAATGAAAGGAGCTGGCATCTCACTCTCTTTGAATCTTCTTTATCATGCTAGGATTAACAGGAAAAAGCAAAAAATTTCAGAATTGCACCTTGCAATGTGGAGATATTACTGTTTGTGCATTTACAATATTCAATGATTTTTGCCATTGAAAAACATGTTTTTCATATACCAGAAATGTTTGAAGCTACTGACTGAATGAAAGGAGCTGGCATCTCACTCTCTTTGAATCTTCTTTATCATGCTAGGATTAGCAGGAAAAAGCAAAAAATTTCAGAATTGCACCTTGCAATGTGGAGATATTACTGTTTGTGCATTTACAATATTCATTGATTTTTGCCATTGAAAAACATGTTTTTCATATACCAGAAATGTTTGAAGCTACTGACTGAATGAAAGGAGCTGGCATCTCACTCTCTTTGAATCTTCTTTATCATGCTAGTATTAACAGGAAAAAGCTAAAAATTTCAGAATTGCACCGTGCAATGTGGAGATATTACTGTTTGTGCATTTACAATGTTCATTGATTTTTGCCATTGAAAAACATGTTTTTCATATACCAGAAATGTTTGAAGCTACTGACTGAATGAAAGGAGCTGGCATCTCACTCTCTTTGAATCTTCTTTATCATGCTAGGATTAGCAGGAAAAAGCTAAAAATTTCAGAATTGCACCTTGCAATGTGGAGATATTACTGTTTGTGCATTTACAATATTCATTGATTTTTGCCATTGAAAAACGTCCAGAAATGTTTGAAGCTACTGACTGAATGAAAGGAGCTGGCATCTCACTCTCTTTGAATCTTCTTTATCATGCTAGGATTAACAGGAAAAAGCAAAAAATTTCAGAATTGCACCTTGCAATGTGGAGATATTACTGTTTGTGCATTTACAATATTCATTGATTTTTGCCATTGAAAAACATGTTTTTCATATACCAGAAATGTTTGAAGCTACTGACTGAATGAAAGGAGCTGGCATCTCACTCTCTTTGAATCTTCTTTATCATGCTAGGATTAGCAGGAAAAAGCTAAAAATTTCAGAATTGCACCTTGCAATGTGGAGATATTACTGTTTGTGCATTTACAATATTCATTGATTTTTGCCATTGAAAAACATGTTTTTCATATACCAGAAATGTTTGAAGCTACTGACTGAATGAAAGGAGCTGGCATCTCACTCTCTTTGAATCTTCTTTATCATGCTAGGATTAGCAGGAAAAAGCAAAAAATTTCAGAATTGCACCGTGCAATGTGGAGATATTACTGTTTGTGCATTTACAATATTCATTGATTTTTGCCATTGAAAAACATGTTTTTCATATACCAGAAATGTTTGAAGCTACTGACTGAATGAAAGGAGCTGGCATCTCACTCTCTTTGAATCTTCTTTATCATGCTAGGATTAGCAGGAAAAAGCTAAAAATTTCAGAATTGCACCTTGCAATGTGGAGATATTACTGTTTGTGCATTTACAATATTCATTGATTTTTGCCATTGAAAAACATGTTTTTCATATACCAGAAATGTTTGAAGCTACTGACTGAATGAAAGGAGCTGGCATCTCACTCTCTTTGAATCTTCTTTATCATGCTAGGATTAGCAGGAAAAAGCTAAAAATTTCAGAATTGCACCTTGCAATGTGGAGATATTACTGTTTGTGCATTTACAATATTCATTGATTTTTGCCATTGAAAAACGTCCAGAAATGTTTGAAGCTACTGACTGAATGAAAGGAGCTGGCATCTCACTCTCTTTGAATCTTCTTTATCATGCTAGGATTAGCAGGAAAAAGCTAAAAATTTCAGAATTGCACCGTGCAATGTGGAGATATTACTGTTTGTGCATTTACAATATTCATTGATTTTTGCCATTGAAAAACGTCCAGAAATGTTTGAAGCTACTGACTGAATGAAAGGAGCTGGCATCTCACTCTCTTTGAATCTTCTTTATCATGCTAGGATTAGCAGGAAAAAGCAAAAAATTTCAGAATTGCACCTTGCAATGTGGAGATATTACTGTTTGTGCATTTACAATATTCAATGATTTTTGCCATTGAAAAACATGTTTTTCATATACCAGAAATGTTTGAAGCTACTGACTGAATGAAAGGAGCTGGCATCTCACTCTCTTTGAATCTTCTTTATCATGCTAGGATTAGCAGGAAAAAGCAAAAAATTTCAGAATTGCACCTTGCAATGTGGAGATATTACTGTTTGTGCATTTACAATATTCATTGATTTTTGCCATTGAAAAACATGTTTTTCATATACCAGAAATGTTTGAAGCTACTGACTGAATGAAAGGAGCTGGCATCTCACTCTCTTTGAATCTTCTTTATCATGCTAGGATTAACAGGAAAAAGCAAAAAATTTCAGAATTGCACCTTGCAATGTGGAGATATTACTGTTTGTGCATTTACAATATTCATTGATTTTTGCCATTGAAAAACATGTTTTTCATATACCAGAAATGTTTGAAGCTACTGACTGAATGAAAGGAGCTGGCATCTCACTCTCTTTGAATCTTCTTTATCATGCTAGGATTAGCAGGAAAAAGCTAAAAATTTCAGAATTGCACCTTGCAATGTGGAGATATTACTGTTTGTGCATTTACAATATTCATTGATTTTTGCCATTGAAAAACATGTTTTTCATATACCAGAAATGTTTGAAGCTACTGACTGAATGAAAGGAGCTGGCATCTCACTCTCTTTGAATCTTCTTTATCATGCTAGGATTAGCAGGAAAAAGCAAAAAATTTCAGAATTGCACCGTGCAATGTGGAGATATTACTGTTTGTGCATTTACAATATTCATTGATTTTTGCCATTGAAAAACATGTTTTTCATATACCAGAAATGTTTGAAGCTACTGACTGAATGAAAGGAGCTGGCATCTCACTCTCTTTGAATCTTCTTTATCATGCTAGGATTAGCAGGAAAAAGCTAAAAATTTCAGAATTGCACCTTGCAATGTGGAGATATTACTGTTTGTGCATTTACAATATTCATTGATTTTTGCCATTGAAAAACATGTTTTTCATATACCAGAAATGTTTGAAGCTACTGACTGAATGAAAGGAGCTGGCATCTCACTCTCTTTGAATCTTCTTTATCATGCTAGGATTAGCAGGAAAAAGCTAAAAATTTCAGAATTGCACCTTGCAATGTGGAGATATTACTGTTTGTGCATTTACAATATTCATTGATTTTTGCCATTGAAAAACGTCCAGAAATGTTTGAAGCTACTGACTGAATGAAAGGAGCTGGCATCTCACTCTCTTTGAATCTTCTTTATCATGCTAGGATTAGCAGGAAAAAGCTAAAAATTTCAGAATTGCACCGTGCAATGTGGAGATATTACTGTTTGTGCATTTACAATATTCATTGATTTTTGCCATTGAAAAACGTCCAGAAATGTTTGAAGCTACTGACTGAATGAAAGGAGCTGGCATCTCACTCTCTTTGAATCTTCTTTATCATGCTAGGATTAGCAGGAAAAAGCAAAAAATTTCAGAATTGCACCGTGCAATGTGGAGATATTACTGTTTGTGCATTTACAATATTCATTGATTTTTGCCATTGAAAAACATGTTTTTCATATACCAGAAATGTTTGAAGCTACTGACTGAATGAAAGGAGCTGGCATCTCACTCTCTTTGAATCTTCTTTATCATGCTAGGATTAGCAGGAAAAAGCAAAAAATTTCAGAATTGCACCGTGCAATGTGGAGATATTACTGTTTGTGCATTTACAATATTCATTGATTTTTGCCATTGAAAAACATGTTTTTCATATACCAGAAATGTTTGAAGCTACTGACTGAATGAAAGGAGCTGGCATCTCACTCTCTTTGAATCTTCTTTATCATGCTAGGATTAACAGGAAAAAGCTAAAAATTTCAGAATTGCACCTTGCAATGTGGAGATATTACTGTTTGTGCATTTACAATATTCATTGATTTTTGCCATTGAAAAACGTCCAGAAATGTTTGAAGCTACTGACTGAATGAAAGGAGCTGGCATCTCACTCTCTTTGAATCTTCTTTATCATGCTAGGATTAACAGGAAAAAGCAAAAAATTTCAGAATTGCACCTTGCAATGTGGAGATATTACTGTTTGTGCATTTACAATATTCATTGATTTTTGCCATTGAAAAACATGTTTTTCATATACCAGAAATGTTTGAAGCTACTGACTGAATGAAAGGAGCTGGCATCTCACTCTCTTTGAATCTTCTTTATCATGCTAGGATTAACAGGAAAAAGCAAAAAATTTCAGAATTGCACCGTGCAATGTGGAGATATTACTGTTTGTGCATTTACAATATTCATTGATTTTTGCCATTGAAAAACGTCCAGAAATGTTTGAAGCTACTGACTGAATGAAAGGAGCTGGCATCTCACTCTCTTTGAATCTTCTTTATCATGCTAGGATTAGCAGGAAAAAGCTAAAAATTTCAGAATTGCACCGTGCAATGTGGAGATATTACTGTTTGTGCATTTACAATATTCATTGATTTTTGCCATTGAAAAACATGTTTTTCATATACCAGAAATGTTTGAAGCTACTGACTGAATGAAAGGAGCTGGCATCTCACTCTCTTTGAATCTTCTTTATCATGCTAGGATTAGCAGGAAAAAGCTAAAAATTTCAGAATTGCACCGTGCAATGTGGAGATATTACTGTTTGTGCATTTACAATATTCATTGATTTTTGCCATTGAAAAACATGTTTTTCATATACCAGAAATGTTTGAAGCTACTGACTGAATGAAAGGAGCTGGCATCTCACTCTCTTTGAATCTTCTTTATCATGCTAGGATTAACAGGAAAAAGCAAAAAATTTCAGAATTGCACCGTGCAATGTGGAGATATTACTGTTTGTGTATTTACAATATTCATTGATTTTTGCCATTGAAAAACATGTTTTTCATATACCAGAAATGTTTGAAGCTACTGACTGAATGAAAGGAGCTGGCATCTCACTCTCTTTGAATCTTCTTTATCATGCTAGGATTAGCAGGAAAAAGCTAAAAATTTCAGAATTGCACCTTGCAATGTGGAGATATTACTGTTTGTGCATTTACAATATTCATTGATTTTTGCCATTGAAAAACGTCCAGAAATGTTTGAAGCTACTGACTGAATGAAAGGAGCTGGCATCTCACTCTCTTTGAATCTTCTTTATCATGCTAGGATTAGCAGGAAAAAGCTAAAAATTTCAGAATTGCACCGTGCAATGTGGAGATATTACTGTTTGTGCATTTACAATATTCATTGATTTTTGCCATTGAAAAACGTCCAGAAATGTTTGAAGCTACTGACTGAATGAAAGGAGCTGGCATCTCACTCTCTTTGAATCTTCTTTATCATGCTAGGATTAGCAGGAAAAAGCAAAAAATTTCAGAATTGCACCGTGCAATGTGGAGATATTACTGTTTGTGCATTTACAATATTCATTGATTTTTGCCATTGAAAAACATGTTTTTCATATACCAGAAATGTTTGAAGCTACTGACTGAATGAAAGGAGCTGGCATCTCACTCTCTTTGAATCTTCTTTATCATGCTAGGATTAGCAGGAAAAAGCAAAAAATTTCAGAATTGCACCGTGCAATGTGGAGATATTACTGTTTGTGCATTTACAATATTCATTGATTTTTGCCATTGAAAAACATGTTTTTCATATACCAGAAATGTTTGAAGCTACTGACTGAATGAAAGGAGCTGGCATCTCACTCTCTTTGAATCTTCTTTATCATGCTAGGATTAACAGGAAAAAGCAAAAAATTTTAGAATTGCACCGTGCAATGTGGAGATATTACTGTTTGTGCATTTACAATATTCATTGATTTTTGCCATTGAAAAACATGTTTTTCATATACCAGAAATGTTTGAAGCTACTGACTGAATGAAAGGAGCTGCCATCTCACTCTCTTTGAATCTTCTTTATCATGCTAGGATTAACAGGAAAAAGCTAAAAATTTCAGAATTGCACCGTGCAATGTGGAGATATTACTGTTTGTGCATTTACAATATTCATTGATTTTTGCCATTGAAAAACATGTTTTTCATATACCAGAAATGTTTGAAGCTACTGACTGAATGAAAGGAGCTGGCATCTCACTCTCTTTGAATCTTCTTTATCATGCTAGGATTAGCAGGAAAAAGCTA
Source organism: Phyllobates terribilis (assembly GCF_046119375.1). NCBI lineage: Eukaryota > Metazoa > Chordata > Amphibia > Anura > Dendrobatidae > Phyllobates > Phyllobates terribilis. The sequence goes on along the minus strand of NW_027367901.1, from coordinate 31,327 downwards.
AAAATTTCAGAATTGCACCGTGCAATGTGGAGATATTACTGTTTGTGCATTTACAATATTCATTGATTTTTGCCATTGAAAAACATGTTTTTCATATACCAGAAATGTTTGAAGCTACTGACTGAATGAAAGGAGCTGGCATCTCACTCTCTTTGAATCTTCTTTAACATGCTAGGATTAGCAGGAAAAAGCAAAAAATTTCAGAATTGCACCTTGCAATGTGGAGATATTACTGTTTGTGCATTTACAATATTCATTGATTTTTGCCATTGAAAAACATGTTTTTCATATACCAGAAATGTTTGAAGCTACTGACTGAATGAAAGGAGCTGGCATCTCACTCTCTTTGAATCTTCTTTATCATGCTAGGATTAGCAGGAAAAAGCTAAAAATTTCAGAATTGCACCTTGCAATGTGGAGATATTACTGTTTGTGCATTTACAATATTCATTGATTTTTGCCATTGAAAAACATGTTTTTCATATACCAGAAATGTTTGAAGCTACTGACTGAATGAAAGGAGCTGGCATCTCACTCTCTTTGAATCTTCTTTATCATGCTAGGATTAGCAGGAAAAAGCTAAAAATTTCAGAATTGCACCTTGCAATGTGGAGATATTACTGTTTGTGCATTTACAATATTCATTGATTTTTGCCATTGAAAAACATGTTTTTCATATACCAGAAATGTTTGAAGCTACTGACTGAATGAAAGGAGCTGGCATCTCACTCTCTTTGAATCTTCTTTATCATGCTAGGATTAACAGGAAAAAGCTAAAAATTTCAGAATTGCACCGTGCAATGTGGAGATATTACTGTTTGTGCATTTACAATATTCATTGATTTTTGCCATTGAAAAACGTCCAGAAATGTTTGAAGCTACTGACTGAATGAAAGGAGCTGGCATCTCACTCTCTTTGAATCTTCTTTATCATGCTAGGATTAGCAGGAAAAAGCTAAAAATTTCAGAATAGCACCTTGCAATGTGGAGATATTACTGTTTGTGCATTTACAATATTCATTGATTTTTGCCATTGAAAAACATGTTTTTCATATACCAGAAATGTTTGAAGCTACTGACTGAATGAAAGGAGCTGGCATCTCACTCTCTTTGAATCTTCTTTATCATGCTAGGATTAACAGGAAAAAGCTAAAAATTTCAGAATTGCACAGTGCAATGTGGAGATATTACTGTTTGTGCATTTACAATATTCATTGATTTTTGCCATTGAAAAACGTCCAGAAATGTTTGAAGCTACTGACTGAATGAAAGGAGCTGGCATCTCACTCTCTTTGAATCTTCTTTATCATGCTAGGATTAACAGGAAAAAGCTAAAAATTTCAGAATTGCACCTTGCAATGTGGAGATATTACTGTTTGTGCATTTACAATATTCATTGATTTTTGCCATTGAAAAACATGTTTTTCATATACCAGAAATGTTTGAAGCTACTGACTGAATGAAAGGAGCTGGCATCTCACTCTCTTTGAATCTTCTTTATCATGCTAGGATTAACAGGAAAAAGCTAAAAATTTCAGAATTGCACCTTGCAATGTGGAGATATTACTGTTTGTGCATTTACAATATTCATTGATTTTTGCCATTGAAAAACGTCCAGAAATGTTTGAAGCTACTGACTGAATGAAAGGAGCTGGCATCTCACTCTCTTTGAATCTTCTTTATCATGCTAGGATTAGCAGGAAAAAGCAAAAAATTTCAGAATTGCACCTTGCAATGTGGAGATATTACTGTTTGTGCATTTACAATATTCATTGATTTTTGCCATTGAAAAACATGTTTTTCATATACCAGAAATGTTTGAAGCTACTGACTGAATGAAAGGAGCTGGCATCTCACTCTCTTTGAATCTTCTTTATCATGCTAGGATTAGCAGGAAAAAGCAAAAAATTTCAGAATTGCACCTTGCAATGTGGAGATATTACTGTTTGTGCATTTACAATATTCATTGATTTTTGCCATTGAAAAACATGTTTTTCATATACCAGAAATGTTTGAAGCTACTGACTGAATGAAAGGAGCTGGCATCTCACTCTCTTTGAATCTTCTTTATCATGCTAGGATTAACAGGAAAAAGCTAAAAATTTCAGAATTGCACCGTGCAATGTGGAGATATTACTGTTTGTGCATTTACAATATTCATTGATTTTTGCCATTGAAAAACATGTTTTTCATATACCAGAAATGTTTGAAGCTACTGACTGAATGAAAGGAGCTGGCATCTCACTCTCTTTGAATCTTCTTTATCATGCTAGGATTAGCAGGAAAAAGCAAAAAATTTCAGAATTGCACCGTGCAATGTGGAGATATTACTGTTTGTGCATTTACAATATTCATTGATTTTTGCCATTGAAAAACATGTTTTTCATATACCAGAAATGTTTGAAGCTACTGACTGAATGAAAGGAGCTGGCATCTCACTCTCTTTGAATCTTCTTTATCATGCTAGGATTAGCAGGAAAAAGCAAAAAATTTCAGAATTGCACCGTGCAATGTGGAGATATTACTGTTTGTGCATTTACAATATTCATTGATTTTTGCCATTGAAAAACGTCCAGAAATGTTTGAAGCTACTGACTGAATGAAAGGAGCTGGCATCTCACTCTCTTTGAATCTTCTTTATCATGCTAGGATTAGCAGGAAAAAGCTAAAAATTTCAGAATTGCACCGTGCAATGTGGAGATATTACTGTTTGTGCATTTACAATATTCATTGATTTTTGCCATTGAAAAACATGTTTTTCATATACCAGAAATGTTTGAAGCTACTGACTGAATGAAAGGAGCTGGCATCTCACTCTCTTTGAATCTTCTTTATCATGCTAGGATTAGCAGGAAAAAGCAAAAAATTTCAGAATTGCACCTTGCAATGTGGAGATATTACTGTTTGTGCATTTACAATATTCATTGATTTTTGCCATTGAAAAACATGTTTTTCATATACCAGAAATGTTTGAAGCTACTGACTGAATGAAAGGAGCTGGCATCTCACTCTCTTTGAATCTTCTTTATCATGCTAGGATTAGCAGGAAAAAGCAAAAAATTTCAGAATTGCACCGTGCAATGTGGAGATATTACTGTTTGTGCATTTACAATATTCATTGATTTTTGCCATTGAAAAACATGTTTTTCATATACCAGAAATGTTTGAAGCTACTGACTGAATGAAAGGAGCTGGCATCTCACTCTCTTTGAATCTTCTTTATCATGCTAGGATTAGCAGGAAAAAGCTAAAAATTTCAGAATTGCACCTTGCAATGTGGAGATATTACTGTTTGTGCATTTACAATATTCATTGATTTTTGCCATTGAAAAACATGTTTTTCATATACCAGAAATGTTTGAAGCTACTGACTGAATGAAAGGAGCTGGCATCTCACTCTCTTTGAATCTTCTTTATCATGCTAGGATTAACAGGAAAAAGCTAAAAATTTCAGAATTGCACCGTGCAATGTGGAGATATTACTGTTTGTGCATTTACAATATTCATTGATTTTTGCCATTGAAAAACGTCCAGAAATGTTTGAAGCTACTGACTGAATGAAAGGAGCTGGCATCTCACTCTCTTTGAATCTTCTTTATCATGCTAGGATTAGCAGGAAAAAGCAAAAAATTTCAGAATTGCACCTTGCAATGTGGAGATATTACTGTTTGTGCATTTACAATATTCATTGATTTTTGCCATTGAAAAACGTCCAGAAATGTTTGAAGCTACTGACTGAATGAAAGGAGCTGGCATCTCACTCTCTTTGAATCTTCTTTATCATGCTAGGATTAGCAGGAAAAAGCAAAAAATTTCAGAATTGCACCGTGCAATGTGGAGATATTACTGTTTGTGCATTTACAATATTCATTGATTTTTGCCATTGAAAAACGTCCAGAAATGTTTGAAGCTACTGACTGAATGAAAGGAGCTGGCATCTCACTCTCTTTGAATCTTCTTTATCATGCTAGGATTAGCAGGAAAAAGCTAAAAATTTCAGAATTGCACCTTGCAATGTGGAGATATTACTGTTTGTGCATTTACAATATTCATTGATTTTTGCCATTGAAAAACATGTTTTTCATATACCAGAAATGTTTGAAGCTACTGACTGAATGAAAGGAGCTGGCATCTCACTCTCTTTGAATCTTCTTTATCATGCTAGGATTAACAGGAAAAAGCTAAAAATTTCAGAATTGCACAGTGCAATGTGGAGATATTACTGTTTGTGCATTTACAATATTCATTGATTTTTGCCATTGAAAAACGTCCAGAAATGTTTGAAGCTACTGACTGAATGAAAGGAGCTGGCATCTCACTCTCTTTGAATCTTCTTTATCATGCTAGGATTAACAGGAAAAAGCTAAAAATTTCAGAATTGCACCTTGCAATGTGGAGATATTACTGTTTGTGCATTTACAATATTCATTGATTTTTGCCATTGAAAAACATGTTTTTCATATACCAGAAATGTTTGAAGCTACTGACTGAATGAAAGGAGCTGGCATCTCACTCTCTTTGAATCTTCTTTATCATGCTAGGATTAACAGGAAAAAGCTAAAAATTTCAGAATTGCACCTTGCAATGTGGAGATATTACTGTTTGTGCATTTACAATATTCATTGATTTTTGCCATTGAAAAACGTCCAGAAATGTTTGAAGCTACTGACTGAATGAAAGGAGCTGGCATCTCACTCTCTTTGAATCTTCTTTATCATGCTAGGATTAGCAGGAAAAAGCAAAAAATTTCAGAATTGCACCTTGCAATGTGGAGATATTACTGTTTGTGCATTTACAATATTCATTGATTTTTGCCATTGAAAAACATGTTTTTCATATACCAGAAATGTTTGAAGCTACTGACTGAATGAAAGGAGCTGGCATCTCACTCTCTTTGAATCTTCTTTATCATGCTAGGATTAGCAGGAAAAAGCAAAAAATTTCAGAATTGCACCTTGCAATGTGGAGATATTACTGTTTGTGCATTTACAATATTCATTGATTTTTGCCATTGAAAAACATGTTTTTCATATACCAGAAATGTTTGAAGCTACTGACTGAATGAAAGGAGCTGGCATCTCACTCTCTTTGAATCTTCTTTATCATGCTAGGATTAACAGGAAAAAGCTAAAAATTTCAGAATTGCACCGTGCAATGTGGAGATATTACTGTTTGTGCATTTACAATATTCATTGATTTTTGCCATTGAAAAACATGTTTTTCATATACCAGAAATGTTTGAAGCTACTGACTGAATGAAAGGAGCTGGCATCTCACTCTCTTTGAATCTTTTTATCATGCTAGGATTAGCAGGAAAAAGCAAAAAATTTCAGAATTGCACCGTGCAATGTGGAGATATTACTGTTTGTGCATTTACAATATTCATTGATTTTTGCCATTGAAAAACATGTTTTTCATATACCAGAAATGTTTGAAGCTACTGACTGAATGAAAGGAGCTGGCATCTCACTCTCTTTGAATCTTCTTTATCATGCTAGGATTAGCAGGAAAAAGCAAAAAATTTCAGAATTGCACCGTGCAATGTGGAGATATTACTGTTTGTGCATTTACAATATTCATTGATTTTTGCCATTGAAAAACGTCCAGAAATGTTTGAAGCTACTGACTGAATGAAAGGAGCTGGCATCTCACTCTCTTTGAATCTTCTTTATCATGCTAGGATTAGCAGGAAAAAGCTAAAAATTTCAGAATTGCACCGTGCAATGTGGAGATATTACTGTTTGTGCATTTACAATATTCATTGATTTTTGCCATTGAAAAACATGTTTTTCATATACCAGAAATGTTTGAAGCTACTGACTGAATGAAAGGAGCTGGCATCTCACTCTCTTTGAATCTTCTTTATCATGCTAGGATTAGCAGGAAAAAGCAAAAAATTTCAGAATTGCACCTTGCAATGTGGAGATATTACTGTTTGTGCATTTACAATATTCATTGATTTTTGCCATTGAAAAACATGTTTTTCATATACCAGAAATGTTTGAAGCTACTGACTGAATGAAAGGAGCTGGCATCTCACTCTCTTTGAATCTTCTTTATCATGCTAGGATTAGCAGGAAAAAGCAAAAAATTTCAGAATTGCACCGTGCAATGTGGAGATATTACTGTTTGTGCATTTACAATATTCATTGATTTTTGCCATTGAAAAACATGTTTTTCATATACCAGAAATGTTTGAAGCTACTGACTGAATGAAAGGAGCTGGCATCTCACTCTCTTTGAATCTTCTTTATCATGCTAGGATTAGCAGGAAAAAGCTAAAAATTTCAGAATTGCACCTTGCAATGTGGAGATATTACTGTTTGTGCATTTACAATATTCATTGATTTTTGCCATTGAAAAACATGTTTTTCATATACCAGAAATGTTTGAAGCTACTGACTGAATGAAAGGAGCTGGCATCTCACTCTCTTTGAATCTTCTTTATCATGCTAGGATTAACAGGAAAAAGCTAAAAATTTCAGAATTGCACCGTGCAATGTGGAGATATTACTGTTTGTGCATTTACAATATTCATTGATTTTTGCCATTGAAAAACGTCCAGAAATGTTTGAAGCTACTGACTGAATGAAAGGAGCTGGCATCTCACTCTCTTTGAATCTTCTTTATCATGCTAGGATTAGCAGGAAAAAGCAAAAAATTTCAGAATTGCACCTTGCAATGTGGAGATATTACTGTTTGTGCATTTACAATATTCATTGATTTTTGCCATTGAAAAACGTCCAGAAATGTTTGAAGCTACTGACTGAATGAAAGGAGCTGGCATCTCACTCTCTTTGAATCTTCTTTATCATGCTAGGATTAGCAGGAAAAAGCAAAAAATTTCAGAATTGCACCGTGCAATGTGGAGATATTACTGTTTGTGCATTTACAATATTCATTGATTTTTGCCATTGAAAAACGTCCAGAAATGTTTGAAGCTACTGACTGAATGAAAGGAGCTGGCATCTCACTCTCTTTGAATCTTCTTTATCATGCTAGGATTAACAGGAAAAAGCTAAAAATTTCAGAATTGCACGGTGCAATGTGGAGATATTACTGTTTGTGCATTTACAATATTCATTGATTTTTGCCATTGAAAAACATGTTTTTCATATACCAGAAATGTTTGAAGCTACTGACTGAATGAAAGGAGCTGGCATCTCACTCTCTTTGAATCTTCTTTATCATGCTAGGATTAACAGGAAAAAGCTAAAAATTTCAGAATTGCACCGTGCAATGTGGAGATATTACTGTTTGTGCATTTACAATATTCATTGATTTTTGCCATTGAAAAACATGTTTTTCATATACCAGAAATGTTTGAAGCTACTGACTGAATGAAAGGAGCTGGCATCTCACTCTCTTTGAATCTTCTTTATCATGCTAGGATTAACAGGAAAAAGCAAAAAATTTCAGAATTGCACCGTGCAATGTGGAGATATTACTGTTTGTGCATTTACAATATTCATTGATTTTTGCCATTGAAAAACGTCCAGAAATGTTTGAAGCTACTGACTGAATGAAAGGAGCTGGCATCTCACTCTCTTTGAATCTTCTTTATCATGCTAGGATTAACAGGAAAAAGCTAAAAATTTCAGAATTGCACCGTGCAATGTGGAGATATTACTGTTTGTGCATTTACAATATTCATTGATTTTTGCCATTGAAAAACATGTTTTTCATATACCAGAAATGTTTGAAGCTACTGACTGAATGAAAGGAGCTGGCATCTCACTCTCTTTGAATCTTCTTTATCATGCTAGGATTAGCAGGAAAAAGCAAAAAATTTCAGAATTGCACCTTGCAATGTGGAGATATTACTGTTTGTGCATTTACAATATTCATTGATTTTTGCCATTGAAAAACATGTTTTTCATATACCAGAAATGTTTGAAGCTACTGACTGAATGAAAGGAGCTGGCATCTCACTCTCTTTGAATCTTCTTTATCATGCTAGGATTAACAGGAAAAAGCTAAAAATTTCAGAATTCCACCGTGCAATGTGGAGATATTACTGTTTGTGCATTTACAATATTCATTGATTTTTGCCATTGAAAAACATGTTTTTCATATACCAGAAATGTTTGAAGCTACTGACTGAATGAAAGGAGCTGGCATCTCACTCTCTTTGAATCTTCTTTATCATGCTAGGATTAACAGGAAAAAGCAAAAAATTTCAGAATTGCACCGTGCAATGTGGAGATATTACTGTTTGTGCATTTACAATATTCATTGATTTTTGCCATTGAAAAACGTCCAGAAATGTTTGAAGCTACTGACTGAATGAAAGGAGCTGGCATCTCACTCTCTTTGAATCTTCTTTATCATGCTAGGATTAGCAGGAAAAAGCAAAAAATTTCAGAATTGCACCGTGCAATGTGGAGATATTACTGTTTGTGCATTTACAATATTCATTGATTTTTGCCATTGAAAAACGTCCAGAAATGTTTGAAGCTACTGACTGAATGAAAGGAGCTGGCATCTCACTCTCTTTGAATCTTCTTTATCATGCTAGGATTAGCAGGAAAAAGCTAAAAATTTCAGAATTGCACCGTGCAATGTGGAGATATTACTGTTTGTGCATTTACAATATTCATTGATTTTTGCCATTGAAAAACGTCCAGAAATGTTTGAAGCTACTGACTGAATGAAAGGAGCTGGCATCTCACTCTCTTTGAATCTTCTTTATCATGCTAGGATTAGCAGGAAAAAGCAAAAAATTTCAGAATTGCACCGTGCAATGTGGAGATATTACTGTTTGTGCATTTACAATATTCATTGATTTTTGCCATTGAAAAACATGTTTTTCATATACCAGAAATGTTTGAAGCTACTGACTGAATGAAAGGAGCTGGCATCTCACTCTCTTTGAATCTTCTTTATCATGCTAGGATTAGCAGGAAAAAGCAAAAAATTTCAGAATTGCACCGTGCAATGTGGAGATATTACTGTTTGTGCATTTACAATATTCATTGATTTTTGCCATTGAAAAACATGTTTTTCATATACCAGAAATGTTTGAAGCTACTGACTGAATGAAAGGAGCTGGCATCTCACTCTCTTTGAATCTTCTTTATCATGCTAGGATTAGCAGGAAAAAGCTAAAAATTTCAGAATTGCACCTTGCAATGTGGAGATATTACTGTTTGTGCATTTACAATATTCATTGATTTTTGCCATTGAAAAACGTCCAGAAATGTTTGAAGCTACTGACTGAATGAAAGGAGCTGGCATCTCACTCTCTTTGAATCTTCTTTATCATGCTAGGATTAACAGGAAAAAGCAAAAAATTTCAGAATTGCACCTTGCAATGTGGAGATATTACTGTTTGTGCATTTACAATATTCATTGATTTTTGCCATTGAAAAACATGTTTTTCATATACCAGAAATGTTTGAAGCTACTGACTGAATGAAAGGAGCTGGCATCTCACTCTCTTTGAATCTTCTTTATCATGCTAGGATTAGCAGGAAAAAGCTAAAAATTTCAGAATTGCACCTTGCAATGTGGAGATATTACTGTTTGTGCATTTACAATATTCATTGATTTTTGCCATTGAAAAACATGTTTTTCATATACCAGAAATGTTTGAAGCTACTGACTGAATGAAAGGAGCTGGCATCTCACTCTCTTTGAATCTTCTTTATCATGCTAGGATTAGCAGGAAAAAGCAAAAAATTTCAGAATTGCACCGTGCAATGTGGAGATATTACTGTTTGTGCATTTACAATATTCATTGATTTTTGCCATTGAAAAACATGTTTTTCATATACCAGAAATGTTTGAAGCTACTGACTGAATGAAAGGAGCTGGCATCTCACTCTCTTTGAATCTTCTTTATCATGCTAGGATTAGCAGGAAAAAGCTAAAAATTTCAGAATTGCACCTTGCAATGTGGAGATATTACTGTTTGTGCATTTACAATATTCATTGATTTTTGCCATTGAAAAACATGTTTTTCATATACCAGAAATGTTTGAAGCTACTGACTGAATGAAAGGAGCTGGCATCTCACTCTCTTTGAATCTTCTTTATCATGCTAGGATTAGCAGGAAAAAGCTAAAAATTTCAGAATTGCACCTTGCAATGTGGAGATATTACTGTTTGTGCATTTACAATATTCATTGATTTTTGCCATTGAAAAACGTCCAGAAATGTTTGAAGCTACTGACTGAATGAAAGGAGCTGGCATCTCACTCTCTTTGAATCTTCTTTATCATGCTAGGATTAGCAGGAAAAAGCAAAAAATTTCAGAATTGCACCGTGCAATGTGGAGATATTACTGTTTGTGCATTTACAATATTCATTGATTTTTGCCATTGAAAAACATGTTTTTCATATACCAGAAATGTTTGAAGCTACTGACTGAATGAAAGGAGCTGGCATCTCACTCTCTTTGAATCTTCTTTATCATGCTAGAATTAGCAGGAAAAAGCAAAAAATTTCAGAATTGCACCGTGCAATGTGGAGATATTACTGTTTGTGCATTTACAATATTCATTGATTTTTGCCATTGAAAAACATGTTTTTCATATACCAGAAATGTTTGAAGCTACTGACTGAATGAAAGGAGCTGGCATCTCACTCTCTTTGAATCTTCTTTATCATGCTAGGATTAACAGGAAAAAGCTAAAAATTTCAGAATTGCACCTTGCAATGTGGAGATATTACTGTTTGTGCATTTACAATATTCATTGATTTTTGCCATTGAAAAACGTCCAGAAATGTTTGAAGCTACTGACTGAATGAAAGGAGCTGGCATCTCACTCTCTTTGAATCTTCTTTATCATGCTAGGATTAACAGGAAAAAGCAAAAAATTTCAGAATTGCACCGTGCAATGTGGAGATATTACTGTTTGTGCATTTACAATATTCATTGATTTTTGCCATTGAAAAACGTCCAGAAATGTTTGAAGCTACTGACTGAATGAAAGGAGCTGGCATCTCACTCTCTTTGAATCTTCTTTATCATGCTAGGATTAGCAGGAAAAAGCTAAAAATTTCAGAATTGCACCTTGCAATGTGGAGATATTACTGTTTGTGCATTTACAATATTCATTGATTTTTGCCATTGAAAAACATGTTTTTCATATACCAGAAATGTTTGAAGCTACTGACTGAATGAAAGGAGCTGGCATCTCACTCTCTTTGAATCTTCTTTATCATGCTAGGATTAACAGGAAAAAGCAAAAAATTTCAGAATTGCACCGTGCAATGTGGAGATATTACTGTTTGTGCATTTACAATATTCATTGATTTTTGCCATTGAAAAACATGTTTTTCATATACCAGAAATGTTTGAAGCTACTGACTGAATGAAAGGAGCTGGCATCTCACTCTCTTTGAATCTTCTTTATCATGCTAGGATTAGCAGGAAAAAGCAAAAAATTTCAGAATTGCACCGTGCAATGTGGAGATATTACAGTTTGTGCATTTACAATATTCATTGATTTTTGCCATTGAAAAACATGTTTTTCATATACCAGAAATGTTTGAAGCTACTGACTGAATGAAAGGAGCTGGCATCTCACTCTCTTTGAATCTTCTTTATCATGCTAGGATTAACAGGAAAAAGCAAAAAATTTCAGAATTGCACCGTGCAATGTGGAGATATTACTGTTTGTGCATTTACAATATTCATTGATTTTTGCCATTGAAAAACATGTTTTTCATATACCAGAAATGTTTGAAGCTACTGACTGAATGAAAGGAGCTGGCATCTCACTCTCTTTGAATCTTCTTTATCATGCTAGGATTAACAGGAAAAAGCAAAAAATTTCAGAATTGCACCTTGCAATGTGGAGATATTACTGTTTGTGCATTTACAATATTCATTGATTTTTGCCATTGAAAAACATGTTTTTCATATACCAGAAATGTTTGAAGCTACTGACTGAATGAAAGGAGCTGGCATCTCACTCTCTTTGAATCTTCTTTATCATGCTAGGATTAGCAGGAAAAAGCAAAAAATTTCAGAATTGCACCTTGCAATGTGGAGATATTACTGTTTGTGCATTTACAATATTCATTGATTTTTGCCATTGAAAAACATGTTTTTCATATACCAGAAATGTTTGAAGCTACTGACTGAATGAAAGGAGCTGGCATCTCACTCTCTTTGAATCTTCTTTATCATGCTAGGATTAACAGGAAAAAGCTAAAAATTTCAGAATTGCACCTTGCAATGTGGAGATATTACTGTTTGTGCATTTACAATATTCATTGATTTTTGCCATTGAAAAACATGTTTTTCATATACCAGAAATGTTTGAAGCTACTGACTGAATGAAAGGAGCTGGCATCTCACTCTCTTTGAATCTTCTTTATCATGCTAGGATTAGCAGGAAAAAGCAAAAAATTTCAGAATTGCACCTTGCAATGTGGAGATATTACTGTTTGTGCATTTACAATATTCATTGATTTTTGCCATTGAAAAACATGTTTTTCATATACCAGAAATGTATGAAGCTACTGACTGAATGAAAGGAGCTGGCATCTCACTCTCTTTGCATCTTCTTTATCATGCTAGGATTAACAGGAAAAAGCTAAAAATTTCAGAATTGCACCGTGCAATGTGGAGATATTACTGTTTGTGCATTTACAATATTCATTGATTTTTGCCATTGAAAAACATGTTTTTCATATACCAGAAATGTTTGAAGCTACTGACTGAATGAAAGGAGCTGGCATCTCACTCTCTTTGAATCTTCTTTATCATGCTAGGATTAGCAGGAAAAAGCAAAAAATTTCAGAATTGCACCTTGCAATGTGGAGATATTACTGTTTGTGCATTTACAATATTCATTGATTTTTGCCATTGAAAAACGTCCAGAAATGTTTGAAGCTACTGACTGAATGAAAGGAGCTGGCATCTCACTCTCTTTGAATCTTCTTTATCATGCTAGGATTAGCAGGAAAAAGCAAAAAATTTCAGAATTGCACCGTGCAATGTGGAGATATTACTGTTTGTGCATTTACAATATTCATTGATTTTTGCCATTGAAAAACGTCCAGAAATGTTTGAAGCTACTGACTGAATGAAAGGAGCTGGCATCTCACTCTCTTTGAATCTTCTTTATCATGCTAGGATTAACAGGAAAAAGCTAAAAATTTCAGAATTGCACGGTGCAATGTGGAGATATTACTGTTTGTGCATTTACAATATTCATTGATTTTTGCCATTGAAAAACATGTTTTTCATATACCAGAAATGTTTGAAGCTACTGACTGAATGAAAGGAGCTGGCATCTCACTCTCTTTGAATCTTCTTTATCATGCTAGGATTAACAGGAAAAAGCTAAAAATTTCAGAATTGCACCGTGCAATGTGGAGATATTACTGTTTGTGCATTTACAATATTCATTGATTTTTGCCATTGAAAAACATGTTTTTCATATACCAGAAATGTTTGAAGCTACTGACTGAATGAAAGGAGCTGGCATCTCACTCTCTTTGAATCTTCTTTATCATGCTAGGATTAACAGGAAAAAGCAAAAAATTTCAGAATTGCACCGTGCAATGTGGAGATATTACTGTTTGTGCATTTACAATATTCATTGATTTTTGCCATTGAAAAACGTCCAGAAATGTTTGAAGCTACTGACTGAATGAAAGGAGCTGGCATCTCACTCTCTTTGAATCTTCTTTATCATGCTAGGATTAACAGGAAAAAGCTAAAAATTTCAGAATTGCACCGTGCAATGTGGAGATATTACTGTTTGTGCATTTACAATATTCATTGATTTTTGCCATTGAAAAACATGTTTTTCATATACCAGAAATGTTTGAAGCTACTGACTGAATGAAAGGAGCTGGCATCTCACTCTCTTTGAATCTTCTTTATCATGCTAGGATTAGCAGGAAAAAGCAAAAAATTTCAGAATTGCACCTTGCAATGTGGAGATATTACTGTTTGTGCATTTACAATATTCATTGATTTTTGCCATTGAAAAACATGTTTTTCATATACCAGAAATGTTTGAAGCTACTGACTGAATGAAAGGAGCTGGCATCTCACTCTCTTTGAATCTTCTTTATCATGCTAGGATTAACAGGAAAAAGCTAAAAATTTCAGAATTCCACCGTGCAATGTGGAGATATTACTGTTTGTGCATTTACAATATTCATTGATTTTTGCCATTGAAAAACATGTTTTTCATATACCAGAAATGTTTGAAGCTACTGACTGAATGAAAGGAGCTGGCATCTCACTCTCTTTGAATCTTCTTTATCATGCTAGGATTAACAGGAAAAAGCAAAAAATTTCAGAATTGCACCGTGCAATGTGGAGATATTACTGTTTGTGCATTTACAATATTCATTGATTTTTGCCATTGAAAAACGTCCAGAAATGTTTGAAGCTACTGACTGAATGAAAGGAGCTGGCATCTCACTCTCTTTGAATCTTCTTTATCATGCTAGGATTAGCAGGAAAAAGCAAAAAATTTCAGAATTGCACCGTGCAATGTGGAGATATTACTGTTTGTGCATTTACAATATTCATTGATTTTTGCCATTGAAAAACGTCCAGAAATGTTTGAAGCTACTGACTGAATGAAAGGAGCTGGCATCTCACTCTCTTTGAATCTTCTTTATCATGCTAGGATTAGCAGGAAAAAGCTAAAAATTTCAGAATTGCACCGTGCAATGTGGAGATATTACTGTTTGTGCATTTACAATATTCATTGATTTTTGCCATTGAAAAACGTCCAGAAATGTTTGAAGCTACTGACTGAATGAAAGGAGCTGGCATCTCACTCTCTTTGAATCTTCTTTATCATGCTAGGATTAGCAGGAAAAAGCAAAAAATTTCAGAATTGCACCGTGCAATGTGGAGATATTACTGTTTGTGCATTTACAATATTCATTGATTTTTGCCATTGAAAAACATGTTTTTCATATACCAGAAATGTTTGAAGCTACTGACTGAATGAAAGGAGCTGGCATCTCACTCTCTTTGAATCTTCTTTATCATGCTAGGATTAACAGGAAAAAGCAAAAAATTTCAGAATTGCACCGTGCAATGTGGAGATATTACTGTTTGTGCATTTACAATATTCATTGATTTTTGCCATTGAAAAACGTCCAGAAATGTTTGAAGCTACTGACTGAATGAAAGGAGCTGGCATCTCACTCTCTTTGAATCTTCTTTATCATGCTAGGATTAACAGGAAAAAGCTAAAAATTTCAGAATTGCACCGTGCAATGTGGAGATATTACTGTTTGTGCATTTACAATATTCATTGATTTTTGCCATTGAAAAACATGTTTTTCATATACCAGAAATGTTTGAAGCTACTGACTGAATGAAAGGAGCTGGCATCTCACTCTCTTTGAATCTTCTTTATCATGCTAGGATTAGCAGGAAAAAGCAAAAAATTTCAGAATTGCACCTTGCAATGTGGAGATATTACTGTTTGTGCATTTACAATATTCATTGATTTTTGCCATTGAAAAACATGTTTTTCATATACCAGAAATGTTTGAAGCTACTGACTGAATGAAAGGAGCTGGCATCTCACTCTCTTTGAATCTTCTTTATCATGCTAGGATTAACAGGAAAAAGCTAAAAATTTCAGAATTCCACCGTGCAATGTGGAGATATTACTGTTTGTGCATTTACAATATTCATTGATTTTTGCCATTGAAAAACATGTTTTTCATATACCAGAAATGTTTGAAGCTACTGACTGAATGAAAGGAGCTGGCATCTCACTCTCTTTGAATCTTCTTTATCATGCTAGGATTAACAGGAAAAAGCAAAAAATTTCAGAATTGCACCGTGCAATGTGGAGATATTACTGTTTGTGCATTTACAATATTCATTGATTTTTGCCATTGAAAAACGTCCAGAAATGTTTGAAGCTACTGACTGAATGAAAGGAGCTGGCATCTCACTCTCTTTGAATCTTCTTTATCATGCTAGGATTAGCAGGAAAAAGCAAAAAATTTCAGAATTGCACCGTGCAATGTGGAGATATTACTGTTTGTGCATTTACAATATTCATTGATTTTTGCCATTGAAAAACATGTTTTTCATATACCAGAAATGTTTGAAGCTACTGACTGAATGAAAGGAGCTGGCATCTCACTCTCTTTGAATCTTCTTTATCATGCTAGGATTAACAGGAAAAAGCAAAAAATTTCAGAATTGCACCGTGCAATGTGGAGATATTACTGTTTGTGCATTTACAATATTCATTGATTTTTGCCATTGAAAAACGTCCAGAAATGTTTGAAGCTACTGACTGAATGAAAGGAGCTGGCATCTCACTCTCTTTGAATCTTCTTTATCATGCTAGGATTAACAGGAAAAAGCTAAAAATTTCAGAATTGCACCGTGCAATGTGGAGATATTACTGTTTGTGCATTTACAATATTCATTGATTTTTGCCATTGAAAAACATGTTTTTCATATACCAGAAATGTTTGAAGCTACTGACTGAATGAAAGGAGCTGGCATCTCACTCTCTTTGAATCTTCTTTATCATGCTAGGATTAGCAGGAAAAAGCAAAAAATTTCAGAATTGCACCTTGCAATGTGGAGATATTACTGTTTGTGCATTTACAATATTCATTGATTTTTGCCATTGAAAAACATGTTTTTCATATACCAGAAATGTTTGAAGCTACTGACTGAATGAAAGGAGCTGGCATCTCACTCTCTTTGAATCTTCTTTATCATGCTAGGATTAACAGGAAAAAGCTAAAAATTTCAGAATTCCACCGTGCAATGTGGAGATATTACTGTTTGTGCATTTACAATATTCATTGATTTTTGCCATTGAAAAACATGTTTTTCATATACCAGAAATGTTTGAAGCTACTGACTGAATGAAAGGAGCTGGCATCTCACTCTCTTTGAATCTTCTTTATCATGCTAGGATTAACAGGAAAAAGCAAAAAATTTCAGAATTGCACCGTGCAATGTGGAGATATTACTGTTTGTGCATTTACAATATTCATTGATTTTTGCCATTGAAAAACGTCCAGAAATGTTTGAAGCTACTGACTGAATGAAAGGAGCTGGCATCTCACTCTCTTTGAATCTTCTTTATCATGCTAGGATTAGCAGGAAAAAGCAAAAAATTTCAGAATTGCACCGTGCAATGTGGAGATATTACTGTTTGTGCATTTACAATATTCATTGATTTTTGCCATTGAAAAACGTCCAGAAATGTTTGAAGCTACTGACTGAATGAAAGGAGCTGGCATCTCACTCTCTTTGAATCTTCTTTATCATGCTAGGATTAGCAGGAAAAAGCTAAAAATTTCAGAATTGCACCGTGCAATGTGGAGATATTACTGTTTGTGCATTTACAATATTCATTGATTTTTGCCATTGAAAAACGATGTTTTTCATTACCAGAAATGTTTGAAGCTACTGACTGAATGAAAGGAGCTGGCATCTCACTCTCTTTGAATCTTCTTTATCATGCTAGGATTAGCAGGAAAAAGCAAAAAATTTCAGAATTGCACCGTGCAATGTGGAGATATTACTGTTTGTGCATTTACAATATTCATTGATTTTTGCCATTGAAAAACATGTTTTTCATATACCAGAAATGTTTGAAGCTACTGACTGAATGAAAGGAGCTGGCATCTCACTCTCTTTGAATCTTCTTTATCATGCTAGGATTAGCAGGAAAAAGCAAAAAATTTCAGAATTGCACCGTGCAATGTGGAGATATTACTGTTTGTGCATTTACAATATTCATTGATTTTTGCCATTGAAAAACATGTTTTTCATATACCAGAAATGTTTGAAGCTACTGACTGAATGAAAGGAGCTGGCATCTCACTCTCTTTGAATCTTCTTTATCATGCTAGGATTAGCAGGAAAAAGCTAAAAATTTCAGAATTGCACCTTGCAATGTGGAGATATTACTGTTTGTGCATTTACAATATTCATTGATTTTTGCCATTGAAAAACGTCCAGAAATGTTTGAAGCTACTGACTGAATGAAAGGAGCTGGCATCTCACTCTCTTTGAATCTTCTTTATCATGCTAGGATTAACAGGAAAAAGCAAAAAATTTCAGAATTGCACCTTGCAATGTGGAGATATTACTGTTTGTGCATTTACAATATTCATTGATTTTTGCCATTGAAAAACATGTTTTTCATATACCAGAAATGTTTGAAGCTACTGACTGAATGAAAGGAGCTGGCATCTCACTCTCTTTGAATCTTCTTTATCATGCTAGGATTAGCAGGAAAAAGCTAAAAATTTCAGAATTGCACCTTGCAATGTGGAGATATTACTGTTTGTGCATTTACAATATTCATTGATTTTTGCCATTGAAAAACATGTTTTTCATATACCAGAAATGTTTGAAGCTACTGACTGAATGAAAGGAGCTGGCATCTCACTCTCTTTGAATCTTCTTTATCATGCTAGGATTAGCAGGAAAAAGCAAAAAATTTCAGAATTGCACCGTGCAATGTGGAGATATTACTGTTTGTGCATTTACAATATTCATTGATTTTTGCCATTGAAAAACATGTTTTTCATATACCAGAAATGTTTGAAGCTACTGACTGAATGAAAGGAGCTGGCATCTCACTCTCTTTGAATCTTCTTTATCATGCTAGGATTAGCAGGAAAAAGCTAAAAATTTCAGAATTCACCTTGCAATGTGGAGATATTACTGTTTGTGCATTTACAATATTCATTGATTTTTGCCATTGAAAAACATGTTTTTCATATACCAGAAATGTTTGAAGCTACTGACTGAATGAAAGGAGCTGGCATCTCACTCTCTTTGAATCTTCTTTATCATGCTAGGATTAGCAGGAAAAAGCTAAAAATTTCAGAATTGCACCTTGCAATGTGGAGATATTACTGTTTGTGCATTTACAATATTCATTGATTTTTGCCATTGAAAAACGTCCAGAAATGTTTGAAGCTACTGACTGAATGAAAGGAGCTGGCATCTCACTCTCTTTGAATCTTCTTTATCATGCTAGGATTAGCAGGAAAAAGCAAAAAATTTCAGAATTGCACCTTGCAATGTGGAGATATTACTGTTTGTGCATTTACAATATTCATTGATTTTTGCCATTGAAAAACATGTTTTTCATATACCAGAAATGTTTGAAGCTACTGACTGAATGAAAGGAGCTGGCATCTCACTCTCTTTGAATCTTCTTTATCATGCTAGGATTAACAGGAAAAAGCTAAAAATTTCAGAATTGCACCTTGCAATGTGGAGATATTACTGTTTGTGCATTTACAATATTCATTGATTTTTGCCATTGAAAAACATGTTTTTCATATACCAGAAATGTTTGAAGCTACTGACTGAATGAAAGGAGCTGGCATCTCACTCTCTTTGAATCTTCTTTATCATGCTAGGATTAGCAGGAAAAAGCAAAAAATTTCAGAATTGCACCTTGCAATGTGGAGATATTACTGTTTGTGCATTTACAATATTCATTGATTTTTGCCATTGAAAAACATGTTTTTCATATACCAGAAATGTATGAAGCTACTGACTGAATGAAAGGAGCTGGCATCTCACTCTCTTTGCATCTTCTTTATCATGCTAGGATTAACAGGAAAAAGCTAAAAATTTCAGAATTGCACCGTGCAATGTGGAGATATTACTGTTTGTGCATTTACAATATTCATTGATTTTTGCCATTGAAAAACATGTTTTTCATATACCAGAAATGTTTGAAGCTACTGACTGAATGAAAGGAGCTGGCATCTCACTCTCTTTGAATCTTCTTTATCATGCTAGGATTAACAGGAAAAAGCTAAAAATTTCAGAATTGCACCGTGCAATGTGGAGATATTACTGTTTGTGCATTTACAATATTCATTGATTTTTGCCATTGAAAAACATGTTTTTCATATACCAGAAATGTTTGAAGCTACTGACTGAATGAAAGGAGCTGGCATCTCACTCTCTTTGAATCTTCTTTATCATGCTAGGATTAGCAGGAAAAAGCTAAAAATTTCAGAATTGCACCGTGCAATGTGGAGATATTACTGTTTGTGCATTTACAATATTCATTGATTTTTGCCATTGAAAAACATGTTTTTCATATACCAGAAATGTTTGAAGCTACTGACTGAATGAAAGGAGCTGGCATCTCACTCTCTTTGAATCTTCTTTATCATGCTAGGATTAGCAGGAAAAAGCAAAAAATTTCAGAATTGCACCGTGCAATGTGGAGATATTACTGTTTGTGCATTTACAATATTCATTGATTTTTGCCATTGAAAAACATGTTTTTCATATACCAGAAATGTTTGAAGCTACTGACTGAATGAAAGGAGCTGGCATCTCACTCTCTTTGAATCTTCTTTATCATGCTAGGATTAGCAGGAAAAAGCTAAAAATTTCAGAATTGCACCGTGCAATGTGGAGATATTACTGTTTGTGCATTTACAATATTCATTGATTTTTGCCATTGAAAAACATGTTTTTCATATACCAGAAATGTTTGAAGCTACTGACTGAATGAAAGGAGCTGGCATCTCACTCTCTTTGAATCTTCTTTATCATGCTAGGATTAACAGGAAAAAGCTAAAAATTTCAGAATTGCACCGTGCAATGTGGAGATATTACTGTTTGTGCATTTACAATATTCATTGATTTTTGCCATTGAAAACATGTTTTTCATATACCAGAAATGTTTGAAGCTACTGACTGAATGAAAGGAGCTGGCATCTCACTCTCTTTGAATCTTCTTTATCATGCTAGGATTAACAGGAAAAAGCTAAAAATTTCAGAATTGCACCGTGCAATGTGGAGATATTACTGTTTGTGCATTTACAATATTCATTGATTTTTGCCATTGAAAAACATGTTTTTCATATACCAGAAATGTTTGAAGCTACTGACTGAATGAAAGGAGCTGGCATCTCACTCTCTTTGAATCTTCTTTATCATGCTAGGATTAACAGGAAAAAGCAAAAAATTTCAGAATTGCACCTTGCAATGTGGAGATATTACTGTTTGTGCATTTACAATATTCATTGATTTTTGCCATTGAAAAACGTCCAGAAATGTTTGAAGCTACTGACTGAATGAAAGGAGCTGGCATCTCACTCTCTTTGAATCTTCTTTATCATGCTAGGATTAACAGGAAAAAGCTAAAAATTTCAGAATTGCACCGTGCAATGTGGAGATATTACTGTTTGTGCATTTACAATTTTCATTGATTTTTGCCATTGAAAAACATGTTTTTCATATACCAGAAATGTTTGAAGCTACTGACTGAATGAAAGGAGCTGGCATCTCACTCTCTTTGAATCTTCTTTATCATGCTAGGATTAACAGGAAAAAGCAAAAAATTTCAGAATTGCACCGTGCAATGTGGAGATATTACTGTTTGTGCATTTACAATATTCATTGATTTTTGCCATTGAAAAACATGTTTTTCATATACCAGAAATGTTTGAAGCTACTGACTGAATGAAAGGAGCTGGCATCTCACTCTCTTTGAATCTTCTTTATCATGCTAGGATTAGCAGGAAAAAGCTAAAAATTTCAGAATTGCACCGTGCAATGTGGAGATATTACTGTTTGTGCATTTACAATATTCATTGATTTTTGCCATTGAAAAACTGTTTTATACCAGAAATGTTTGAAGCTACTGACTGAATGAAAGGAGCTGGCATCTCACTCTCTTTGAATCTTCTTTATCATGCTAGGATTAGCAGGAAAAAGCTAAAAATTTCAGAATTGCACCTTGCAATGTGGAGATATTACTGTTTGTGCATTTACAATATTCATTGATTTTTGCCATTGAAAAACATGTTTTTCATATACCAGAAATGTTTGAAGCTACTGACTGAATGAAAGGAGCTGGCATCTCACTCTCTTTGAATCTTCTTTATCATGCTAGGATTAACAGGAAAAAGCTAAAAATTTCAGAATTGCACCGTGCAATGTGGAGATATTACTGTTTGTGCATTTACAATATTCATTGATTTTTGCCATTGAAAAACATGTTTTTCATATACCAGAAATGTTTGAAGCTACTGACTGAATGAAAGGAGTTGGCATCTCACTCTCCTTGAATCTTCTTTATCATGCTAGGATTAGCAGGAAAAAAGCTTTTAAAAAATTTCAGAATTGCACCGTGCAATGTGGAGATATTACTGTTTGTGCATTTACAATATTCATTGATTTTTGCCATTGAAAAACATGTTTTTCATATACCAGAAATGTTTGAAGCTACTGACTGAATGAAAGGAGCTGGCATCTCACTCTCTTTGAATCTTCTTTATCATGCTAGGATTAACAGGAAAAAGCTAAAAATTTCAGAATTGCACCGTGCAATGTGGAGATATTACTGTTTGTGCATTTACAATATTCATTGATTTTTGCCATTGAAAAACATGTTTTTCATATACCAGAAATGTTTGAAGCTACTGACTGAATGAAAGGAGCTGGCATCTCACTCTCTTTGAATCTTCTTTATCATGCTAGGATTAGCAGGAAAAAGCAAAAAATTTCAGAATTGCACCTTGCAATGTGGAGATATTACTGTTTGTGCATTTACAATATTCATTGATTTTTGCCATTGAAAAACATGTTTTTCATATACCAGAAATGTTTGAAGCTACTGACTGAATGAAAGGAGCTGGCATCTCACTCTCTTTGAATCTTCTTTATCATGCTAGGATTAACAGGAAAAAGCAAAAATTTCAGAATTGCACCGTGCAATGTGGAGATATTACTGTTTGTGCATTTACAATATTCATTGATTTTTGCCATTGAAAAACATGTTTTTCATATACCAGAAATGTTTGAAGCTACTGACTGAATGAAAGGAGCTGGCATCTCACTCTCTTTGAATCTTCTTTATCATGCTAGGATTAACAGGAAAAAGCTAAAAATTTCAGAATTGCACCGTGCAATGTGGAGATATTACTGTTTGTGCATTTACAATATTCATTGATTTTTGCCATTGAAAAACGTCCAGAAATGTTTGAAGCTACTGACTGAATGAAAGGAGCTGGCATCTCACTCTCTTTGAATCTTCTTTATCATGCTAGGATTAACAGGAAAAAGCAAAAAATTTCAGAATTGCACCTTGCAATGTGGAGATATTACTGTTTGTGCATTTACAATATTCATTGATTTTTGCCATTGAAAAACATGTTTTTCATATACCAGAAATGTTTGAAGCTACTGACTGAATGAAAGGAGCTGGCATCTCACTCTCTTTGAATCTTCTTTATCATGCTAGGATTAACAGGAAAAAGCTAAAAATTTCAGAATTGCACCGTGCAATGTGGATATATTACTGTTTGTGCATTTACAATATTCATTGATTTTTGCCATTGAAAAAGATGTTTCTCATAACCAGAAATGTTTGAAGCTACTGACTGAATGAAAGGAGCTGGCATCTCACTCTCTTTGAATCTTCTTTATCATGCTAGGATTAGCAGGAAAAAGCAAAAAATTTCAGAATTGCACCTTGCAATGTGGAGATATTACTGTTTGTGCATTTACAATATTCATTGATTTTTGCCATTGAAAAACATGTTTTTCATATACCAGAAATGTTTGAAGCTACTGACTGAATGAAAGGAGCTGGCATCTCACTCTCTTTGAATCTTCTTTATCATGCTAGGATTAACAGGAAAAAGCTAAAAATTTCAGAATTGCACCGTGCAATGTGGAGATATTACTGTTTGTGCATTTACAATATTCATTGATTTTTGCCATTGAAAAACATGTTTTTCATATACCAGAAATGTTTGAAGCTACTGACTGAATGAAAGGAGCTGGCATCTCACTCTCTTTGAATCTTCTTTATCATGCTAGGATTAACAGGAAAAAGCTAAAAATTTCAGAATTGCACCTTGCAATGTGGAGATATTACTGTTTGTGCATTTACAATATTCATTGATTTTTGCCATTGAAAAACATGTTTTTCATATACCAGAAATGTTTGAAGCTACTGACTGAATGAAAGGAGCTGGCATCTCACTCTCTTTGAATCTTCTTTATCATGCTAGGATTAGCAGGAAAAAGCAAAAAATTTCAGAATTGCACCGTGCAATGTGGAGATATTACTGTTTGTGCATTTACAATATTCATTGATTTTTGCCATTGAAAAACATGTTTTTCATATACCAGAAATGTTTGAAGCTACTGACTGAATGAAAGGAGCTGGCATCTCACTCTCTTTGAATCTTCTTTATCATGCTAGGATTAACAGGAAAAAGCTAAAATGTGGAGATATTACTGTTTGTGCATTTACAATATTCATTGATTTTTGCCATTGAAAAACATGTTTTTCATATACCAGAAATGTTTGAAGCTACTGACTGAATGAAAGGAGCTGGCATCTCACTCTCTTTGAATCTTCTTTATCATGCTAGGATTAACAGGAAAAAGCAAAAAATTTCAGAATTGCACCGTGCAATGTGGAGATATTACTGTTTGTGCATTTACAATATTCATTGATTTTTGCCATTGAAAAACGTCCAGAAATGTTTGAAGCTACTGACTGAATGAAAGGAGCTGGCATCTCACTCTCTTTGAATCTTCTTTATCATGCTAGGATTAACAGGAAAAAGCTAAAAATTTCAGAATTGCACCGTGCAATGTGGAGATATTACTGTTTGTGCATTTACAATATTCATTGATTTTTGCCATTGAAAAACATGTTTTTCATATACCAGAAATGTTTGAAGCTACTGACTGAATGAAAGGAGCTGGCATCTCACTCTCTTTGAATCTTCTTTATCATGCTAGGATTAGCAGGAAAAAGCAAAAAATTTCAGAATTGCACCTTGCAATGTGGAGATATTACTGTTTGTGCATTTACAATATTCATTGATTTTTGCCATTGAAAAACATGTTTTTCATATACCAGAAATGTTTGAAGCTACTGACTGAATGAAAGGAGCTGGCATCTCACTCTCTTTGAATCTTCTTTATCATGCTAGGATTAACAGGAAAAAGCTAAAAATTTCAGAATTGCACCGTGCAATGTGGAGATATTACTGTTTGTGCATTTACAATATTCATTGATTTTTGCCATTGAAAAACATGTTTTTCATATACCAGAAATGTTTGAAGCTACTGACTGAATGAAAGGAGCTGGCATCTCACTCTCTTTGAATCTTCTTTATCATGCTAGGATTAGCAGGAAAAAGCAAAAAATTTCAGAATTGCACCTTGCAATGTGGAGATATTACTGTTTGTGCATTTACAATATTCATTGATTTTTGCCATTGAAAAACGTCCAGAAATGTTTGAAGCTACTGACTGAATGAAAGGAGCTGGCATCTCACTCTCTTTGAATCTTCTTTATCATGCTAGGATTAGCAGGAAAAAGCAAAAAATTTCAGAATTGCACCTTGCAATGTGGAGATATTACTGTTTGTGCATTTACAATATTCATTGATTTTTGCCATTGAAAAACGTCCAGAAATGTTTGAAGCTACTGACTGAATGAAAGGAGCTGGCATCTCACTCTCTTTGAATCTTCTTTATCATGCTAGGATTAACAGGAAAAAGCAAAAAATTTCAGAATTGCACCTTGCAATGTGGAGATATTACTGTTTGTGCATTTACAATATTCATTGATTTTTGCCATTGAAAAACATGTTTTTCATATACCAGAAATGTTTGAAGCTACTGACTGAATGAAAGGAGCTGGCATCTCACTCTCTTTGAATCTTCTTTATCATGCTAGGATTAGCAGGAAAAAGCAAAAAATTTCAGAATTGCACCTTGCAATGTGGAGATATTACTGTTTGTGCATTTACAATATTCATTGATTTTTGCCATTGAAAAACATGTTTTTCATATACCAGAAATGTTTGAAGCTACTGACTGAATGAAAGGAGCTGGCATCTCACTCTCTTTGAATCTTCTTTATCATGCTAGGATTAGCAGGAAAAAGCAAAAAATTTCAGAATTGCACCTTGCAATGTGGAGATATTACTGTTTGTGCATTTACAATATTCATTGATTTTTGCCATTGAAAAACATGTTTTTCATATACCAGAAATGTTTGAAGCTACTGACTGAATGAAAGGAGCTGGCATCTCACTCTCTTTGAATCTTCTTTATCATGCTAGGATTAACAGGAAAAAGCTAAAAATTTCAGAATTGCACCGTGCAATGTGGAGATATTACTGTTTGTGCATTTACAATATTCATTGATTTTTGCCATTGAAAAACGTCCAGAAATGTTTGAAGCTACTGACTGAATGAAAGGAGCTGGCATCTCACTCTCTTTGAATCTTCTTTATCATGCTAGGATTAACAGGAAAAAGCAAAAAAATTCAGAATTGCACCTTGCAATGTGGAGATATTACTGTTTGTGCATTTACAATATTCATTGATTTTTGCCATTGAAAAACATGTTTTTCATATACCAGAAATGTTTGAAGCTACTGACTGAATGAAAGGAGCTGGCATCTCACTCTCTTTGAATCTTCTTTATCATGCTAGGATTAACAGGAAAAAGCTAAAAATTTCAGAATTGCACCGTGCAATGTGGAGATATTACTGTTTGTGCATTTACAATATTCATTGATTTTTGCCATTGAAAAACGTCCAGAAATGTTTGAAGCTACTGACTGAATGAAAGGAGCTGGCATCTCACTCTCTTTGAATCTTCTTTATCATGCTAGGATTAACAGGAAAAAGCAAAAAATTTCAGAATTGCACCGTGCAATGTGGAGATATTACTGTTTGTGCATTTACAATATTCATTGATTTTTGCCATTGAAAAACATGTTTTTCATATACCAGAAATGTTTGAAGCTACTGACTGAATGAAAGGAGCTGGCATCTCACTCTCTTTGAATCTTCTTTATCATGCTAGGATTAACAGGAAAAAGCTAAAAATTTCAGAATTGCACCGTGCAATGTGGAGATATTACTGTTTGTGCATTTACAATATTCATTGATTTTTGCCATTGAAAAACATGTTTTTCATATACCAGAAATGTTTGAAGCTACTGACTGAATGAAAGGAGCTGGCATCTCACTCTCTTTGAATCTTCTTTATCATGCTAGGATTAGCAGGAAAAAGCAAAAAATTTCAGAATTGCACCGTGCAATGTGGAGATATTACTGTTTGTGCATTTACAATATTCATTGATTTTTGCCATTGAAAAACATGTTTTTCATATACCAGAAATGTTTGAAGCTACTGACTGAATGAAAGGAGCTGGCATCTCACTCTCTTTGAATCTTCTTTATCATGCTAGGATTAACAGGAAAAAGCTAAAAATTTCAGAATTGCACCGTGCAATGTGGAGATATTACTGTTTGTGCATTTACAATATTCATTGATTTTTGCCATTGAAAAACATGTTTTTCATATACCAGAAATGTTTGAAGCTACTGACTGAATGAAAGGAGCTGGCATCTCACTCTCTTTGAATCTTCTTTATCATGCTAGGATTAACAGGAAAAAGCTAAAAATTTCAGAATTGCACCTTGCAATGTGGAGATATTACTGTTTGTGCATTTACAATATTCATTGATTTTTGCCATTGAAAAACATGTTTTTCATATACCAGAAATGTTTGAAGCTACTGACTGAATGAAAGGAGCTGGCATCTCACTCTCTTTGAATCTTCTTTATCATGCTAGGATTAGCAGGAAAAAGCAAAAAATTTCAGAATTGCACCGTGCAATGTGGAGATATTACTGTTTGTGCATTTACAATATTCATTGATTTTTGCCATTGAAAAACATGTTTTTCATATACCAGAAATGTTTGAAGCTACTGACTGAATGAAAGGAGCTGGCATCTCACTCTCTTTGAATCTTCTTTATCATGCTAGGATTAACAGGAAAAAGCTAAAAATTTCAGAATTGCACCGTGCAATGTGGAGATATTACTGTTTGTGCATTTACAATATTCATTGATTTTTGCCATTGAAAAACATGTTTTTCATATACCAGAAATGTTTGAAGCTACTGACTGAATGAAAGGAGCTGGCATCTCACTCTCTTTGAATCTTCTTTATCATGCTAGGATTAGCAGGAAAAAGCAAAAAATTTCAGAATTGCACCGTGCAATGTGGAGATATTACTGTTTGTGCATTTACAATATTCATTGATTTTTGCCATTGAAAAACATGTTTTTCATATACCAGAAATGTTTGAAGCTACTGACTGAATGAAAGGAGCTGGCATCTCACTCTCTTTGAATCTTCTTTATCATGCTAGGATTAACAGGAAAAAGCTAAAAATTTCAGAATTGCACCGTGCAATGTGGAGATATTACTGTTTGTGCATTTACAATATTCATTGATTTTTGCCATTGAAAAACGTCCAGAAATGTTTGAAGCTACTGACTGAATGAAAGGAGCTGGCATCTCACTCTCTTTGAATCTTCTTTATCATGCTAGGATTAACAGGAAAAAGCTAAAAATTTCAGAATTGCACCTTGCAATGTGGAGATATTACTGTTTGTGCATTTACAATATTCATTGATTTTTGCCATTGAAAAACATGTTTTTCATATACCAGAAATGTTTGAAGCTACTGACTGAATGAAAGGAGCTGGCATCTCACTCTCTTTGAATCTTCTTTATCATGCTAGGATTAGCAGGAAAAAGCTAAAAATTTCAGAATTGCACAGTGCAATGTGGAGATATTACTGTTTGTGCATTTACAATATTCATTGATTTTTGCCATTGAAAAACATGTTTTTCATATACCAGAAATGTTTGAAGCTACTGACTGAATGAAAGGAGCTGGCATCTCACTCTCTTTGAATCTTCTTTATCATGCTAGGATTAACAGGAAAAAGCTAAAAATTTCAGAATTGCACCGTGCAATGTGGAGATATTACTGTTTGTGCATTTACAATATTCATTGATTTTTGCCATTGAAAAACATGTTTTTCATATACCAGAAATGTTTGAAGCTACTGACTGAATGAAAGGAGCTGGCATCTCACTCTCTTTGAATCTTCTTTATCATGCTAGGATTAGCAGGAAAAAGCAAAAAATTTCAGAATTGCACCGTGCAATGTGGAGATATTACTGTTTGTGCATTTACAATATTCATTGATTTTTGCCATTGAAAAACATGTTTTTCATATACCAGAAATGTTTGAAGCTACTGACTGAATGAAAGGAGCTGGCATCTCACTCTCTTTGAATCTTCTTTATCATGCTAGGATTAGCAGGAAAAAGCAAAAAATTTCAGAATTGCACCTTGCAATGTGGAGATATTACTGTTTGTGCATTTACAATATTCATTGATTTTTGCCATTGAAAAACATGTTTTTCATATACCAGAAATGTTTGAAGCTACTGACTGAATGAAAGGAGCTGGCATCTCACTCTCTTTGAATCTTCTTTATCATGCTAGGATTAGCAGGAAAAAGCAAAAAATTTCAGAATTGCACCGTGCAATGTGGAGATATTACTGTTTGTGCATTTACAATATTCATTGATTTTTGCCATTGAAAAACGTCCAGAAATGTTTGAAGCTACTGACTGAATGAAAGGAGCTGGCATCTCACTCTCTTTGAATCTTCTTTATCATGCTAGGATTAACAGGAAAAAGCAAAAAATTTCAGAATTGCACCTTGCAATGTGGAGATATTACTGTTTGTGCATTTACAATATTCATTGATTTTTGCCATTGAAAAACATGTTTTTCATATACCAGAAATGTTTGAAGCTACTGACTGAATGAAAGGAGCTGGCATCTCACTCTCTTTGAATCTTCTTTATCATGCTAGGATTAACAGGAAAAAGCTAAAAATTTCAGAATTGCACCGTGCAATGTGGAGATATTACTGTTTGTGCATTTACAATATTCATTGATTTTTGCCATTGAAAAACATGTTTTTCATATACCAGAAATGTTTGAAGCTACTGACTGAATGAAAGGAGCTGGCATCTCACTCTCTTTGAATCTTCTTTATCATGCTAGGATTAGCAGGAAAAAGCAAAAAATTTCAGAATTGCACCGTGCAATGTGGAGATATTACTGTTTGTGCATTTACAATATTCATTGATTTTTGCCATTGAAAAACATGTTTTTCATATACCAGAAATGTTTGAAGCTACTGACTGAATGAAAGGAGCTGGCATCTCACTCTCTTTGAATCTTCTTTATCATGCTAGGATTAACAGGAAAAAGCTAAAAATTTCAGAATTGCACCGTGCAATGTGGAGATATTACTGTTTGTGCATTTACAATATTCATTGATTTTTGCCATTGAAAAACGTCCAGAAATGTTTGAAGCTACTGACTGAATGAAAGGAGCTGGCATCTCACTCTCTTTGAATCTTCTTTATCATGCTAGGATTAGCAGGAAAAAGCAAAAAATTTCAGAATTGCACCGTGCAATGTGGAGATATTACTGTTTGTGCATTTACAATATTCATTGATTTTTGCCATTGAAAAACATGTTTTTCATATACCAGAAATGTTTGAAGCTACTGACTGAATGAAAGGAGCTGGCATCTCACTCTCTTTGAATCTTCTTTATCATGCTAGGATTAACAGGAAAAAGCTAAAAATTTCAGAATTGCACCGTGCAATGTGGAGATATTACTGTTTGTGCATTTACAATATTCATTGATTTTTGCCATTGAAAAACGTCCAGAAATGTTTGAAGCTACTGACTGAATGAAAGGAGCTGGCATCTCACTCTCTTTGAATCTTCTTTATCATGCTAGGATTAACAGGAAAAAGCTAAAAATTTCAGAATTGCACCTTGCAATGTGGAGATATTACTGTTTGTGCATTTACAATATTCATTGATTTTTGCCATTGAAAAACATGTTTTTCATATACCAGAAATGTTTGAAGCTACTGACTGAATGAAAGGAGCTGGCATCTCACTCTCTTTGAATCTTCTTTATCATGCTAGGATTAGCAGGAAAAAGCAAAAAATTTCAGAATTGCACCTTGCAATGTGGAGATATTACTGTTTGTGCATTTACAATATTCATTGATTTTTGCCATTGAAAAACGATCTCTCCAGAAATGTTTGAAGCTACTGACTGAATGAAAGGAGCTGGCATCTCACTCTCTTTGAATCTTCTTTATCATGCTAGGATTAACAGGAAAAAGCTAAAAATTTCAGAATTGCACCGTGCAATGTGGAGATATTACTGTTTGTGCATTTACAATATTCATTGATTTTTGCCATTGAAAAACATGTTTTTCATATACCAGAAATGTTTGAAGCTACTGACTGAATGAAAGGAGCTGGCATTTCACTCTCTTTGAATCTTCTTTATCATGCTAGGATTAGCAGGAAAAAGCAAAAAATTTCAGAATTGCACCGTGCAATGTGGAGATATTACTGTTTGTGCATTTACAATATTCATTGATTTTTGCCATTGAAAAACA
>NW_027367900.1:0-53923 GCF_046119375.1 Phyllobates terribilis | reverse complement strand
ATACATCTCACATTTTTATATTTAAAGTAGGTCTACTATGATATGAACAACTTAACTTCATTCTGCACTGATCATCATGTCTTACCTAGCTAACTTGTTGTGTAAAAAAATGTAATTATATTTTCTTTTTGGAAAAAAATATGCTTGAGATTATATTAAATAAATATTACATTAAATTCACATGCATTAATAGCATCTTCTTATCTATTTATTGGCCGGTATAGTATTTTTCTGGTGTTTAATCATTTTCAGCAAATCATGCATGTGCATTATTAAATAAGTGCCAAACAATGCCAAATTGGGTACAGGGTGTTTTTCTTTCCCACTTAGCGATCGATCACCAACCTTCACTTTAATTTTCTCCAACTTATATGATAAAATCATCGCACTTAAAATATTTCTCAATTGAAAATCGGATATGGCTTCGACATTAAAAGATTTGATGTATGCTTTCTACCTTTAGTTAATTATTTACTAGTTTAAGACACGTATCATGCACGGGTAGTTATTGTATAATATGATTTAATAATCGTATTTTGTACAAATATTAGTTACATCTTAATAAATATAGATAAACTCGATAAACGTGAATTGTATTGAAGAATATAAAATGTCTAATATATTTATATTAAAAAACATAGTATATAACTATTAAATCATATTATGAAAGACCACTTTATACATAACATTAAATATTTTGTTCGATGGATAGCTTTCTTAATCACAAATCAGAACAACCAATCACTATCTACTTCTAACTCTTGAAACTGCAACGTATAACTATTCATGAGTAAATACTGGTCGTAGTAGATACAATCCAATCTGAGAAAGAGAATGTCTTTGGCTTTTGTTCATAGTCATGCAAAAACAAACCATAAGAGATAAATTACCTACTTCATGTTAAAAGGCAATGTGACATTGGAAGGAGTGAGAAGCAAGCGAGGGACAATAACCTTGAATTTGATGTCGGTACCTTCAAGGGAAAAAAAACATAATATTAGATTTCTACGTGAAACAAAAATAATTAAATTATTAGAGTAGAATGTTTGTTGTAATAAAGTATTCGTACTTAGTATTGTGAATCAAGAGAACATCGTTCTCTTTGTGAGCAATACTCTTTCCTTTAGTTTCGATTATGAGAAACCACTTGTTATCTCATGTTCTATCAATTATATTATACATGCATAAAGAACAAATCAAAAGGCTCACTAAAATTCCAAGTTCGAGATCAAGAGAACAAGGAAGAATGCCTTGAGTCAAGAACTAGAGAACACGGTTCTGTTAAACCAAAATTAACAGAACAACATCCTCAAACACTGAATGAAGTGAAGATGATCTTTGAAACTAACTCCCATACACATATAAAGATCAAGAAGAGTTATTTCTGAAGAATATAATTCATCAAGAACAGAAGACAGAACGTCAACACAAGGAAACAACAACTTTCAAGTTGATAGTTGATTTGAGCATTTGAATTTTGAAGGATATTTATGTGCTATGTTTATGGATAGTCTTAGGATAAGTATTAATAGTTTAATACGTGTAATTCCTAGAGTTTTCATGTAAACTGATTTCGCATCTTTGACTTGAGCAATATAAGAAAACTACTCAAATCAAAGGTGTAAATCATGGAGCCCTATTTGGATGTTGCAAGACTCAATTCTTGGAACATATAAATAGGGCACATATTCCTTTACTTTGTTTTATCGATTTACAAAAACAAAACAAAGATAAGTTAAGAGTCCATCAATTGTTCTTGTGTAGAGAACAATGAAACGCTTGTTCTGTTTGTTAAGAGTGTTAGAGATTTGGAAAGTCTAGTGTGTCTAGAGGTATGTTGTATGATCTCTTAATTTTGTGACTGTTCTATCAATATAAAAAGAGTTTTGAATCCTCTTGAGAGAAAGTCAGTGGATTTTATCCTAGATAACTTGTTGGTTATCGAAACTTCTTGCTGTAAAGAATAGTGTTCCCTTGTGAGCTTAAGAGTTAATTCCACATCTAAGGAACATCGCTTTGTTTCTTAGATTAACTTAAACATATCCATTACTACAATTGGTATTGGAGAAAGGCTCTATACATGTGTTTACTCATGAGAAATGTCTCTCTCAGGCGAATTCTCCCTCGGTATCTCCACCAACAAGACACATCTAAGGAAGGCCGAAGAAGAAGAATGGTAGGAGAGGAACATGAAAAGTTAAATCTCCAGCAATGAATACCAGTGTTGGAGAATCATCCTCAATGGCAACGGTGTAGTAGATCTCACAAAGGTAGAAAACTTGTGGACCTTTCCTGACTACACCACCATGGAGAGGAACTCCAAGGCAAGGCGCAATACATTCTCAGTGGTTTGGGAAGAGAAGACATGGATAAAGTTCTCCAAATCGACAATTCCAAAGATATGTGGAATGCTTTGAAGGATATGTGCGAAGGAAGCGACGAGCTTAAGGCTAGCAGAAAGTTTCAACTACAAAGAATGAATGAAACAAAGTCCATCTGCGAGTACTACTCAAGATTTCAGATTCTTTGTTCCAAACTTTCAAATGCTGGAGTCCAACTTGAGGACAAGTCCAAGACCTTAGTCATCATAAACTGCCTGAATGAGAAGTATTCCTTCGTTAAAGGAATTTTGAGGAACACTCTCAGATCTTTTTATATTCCTTAAGCCCAAATCATTGACAAGCTTGTTGTCGATGAATCAGAACAGAACAAGATCAATCTCTCAAAGGAAGTTCAGAAAGGAGTCGCACTGAAGATAGACAATGGTATCTCTAAAGCTTTTCCTAAGCTTGAAATGGTGGATGACTATTATGATAATGAGGAAGAAGAAGACCAGATGACTTCCATGTTATCAAAGTAGATCAAAAGGCAGTTCATGAAGATAAAGTTTATGCAAGGATTCCAGAAGAGAGACCTCAAGGAGTACATCTGCTACCAGTGCAAAGAGAAGGGATACCTTGCAAGAAACTACTCAAATGCTTTAGAAGAGGAGAATAAGTATAACAAAACTCCTCAAGAGAACACGTCCTCTAGAGGAAATTTTCAGAAGAAGAAGAAGAAGACCTTGTTGTTGCATGGGGATCTGATTCTGATGAGCAAGTTGACATCAATGGATTTGTGCATGGAAGATGTCTAATGGAAAAAGGATTTGATGGCGAGTCTTCAACTTCTGAGGTTGTTTCTAATGATCTCTTCAACCCTTTAAATGGTTGTAATCAGAAGCAATTGATTAAGATCATCAAACAACTGGGCACAGAAAATGGAGAATTATAAGAAAAAGTTGTTGATTGTGAAGATGAGATAGGATGCCTTATTGTTTAGAACGGTAACTGGAGTAGGTAAATGTATCACTTAGAAACAAACTTGTCCAAATCTAAGAGAAAACTTGGTGAAAATGTGAAGTTTCTTACCGTATCTTCTAACTTGTGAAAATTGCAAGGTTAAGGCTCCTATGCGTGATATTGAGTCTAAATATTAATGGAATATGCTTGAGAACATTATGTCTGAATTTGAAGATTTATCTTACTCTATTGATGAGAAAACCGTGAATCAAATGGTGTTTGTGAGATCATGGTACGGTCTTGGTTATAATGGTTCTACTAAGGACAATCTTGAAGAGAAGATTGAGCACGAAAAGATTCGTGTTGAGCTGGAAAGTAAGAATGAGAGCTTAAGCTCAGCTCTTCAGACCTTGAAGGACAGAACAGTGTTCCTTCAAGTGAAGATCAAGGTCATTGAGAATAACCCTCAACAGAACACCTCTACTTCATCAAGAAAGAGTTATCCAAAGAATTATAAAAAGGACAAGAAATGGTTTGACGGTCAACGTGCTCACTAGATCTACGTTAAGCAAGCACAAGGAAGAAACACTAGAGATAATAGCAAGCTAAAAAAACATGAACGCTTCAGACTTGTAAAGGGCAAGTATGGACATGTTTTGCACAATAGATTTTGATGGTATTGTGGTCAAAATGGACATGTTATCCATGACTACAAGAAGTAGAAGAAGGAAGTTGAAACATGTAAGAAGAGGAACATTGTTAATCCTATTAAAGAATATGTTCCTAATCTTTTTTCTGTGAAGGGAAACACTCATAAGAACACTAACAAAAATTCTTCTACTTCTTCACCAAGAAAAGCTAAGGTTCCCTAGGTTCAAAAGACTTCATTTTCCTTGTGCAGATTGAAGTGAAGAAGGAGTACATGTGGTATTTCGATAGTGTATGTCCGTTCCATATGACAAGAGAACAATGTCTTTACTTAAACATCTCAAGGGAGGTAACATTTCCTTTGGAGACAAGAGCACACAGACTATTATTGGGGTCAGAAATGTAAATCTCAACGACCATTTGAAGGTGAGCAATATCAATCTGGTGAGCTCCTTGGGATTCAACTTTCTTAGTGTTTACCAACTATGTGACCAAGGAATGAATGAAGTCAGGTTCACCGCTTCTGATTGCAAGGTTCTAAACAACCAAGGGAACATGATTCTGAAGGGAAAAAGGTTCGAAAACATCTATGTTATCAATCCTTCTTTAATTCCCGAAGAGAATTTTTATTTGTCCTCAATCAAAGATAACTCCAACCTTTGTCACAAGAGGCTAGGTCATGCTAGCCCGAATCTCATTCACAAGATACAGTAAAAGGAATTGGTTAGAGGTCTCCCACATATCTACAGAGAAAGAACAGAATGATGTGGAGATTGGTTCCTCGCCCCTCTGGTCATCACATCATTGGAACAAGATGGGTATTCCAAAATAATCTGGATGATTCTAGAGCCGTCTCAAGGAACAAGGCTTAACTGGTTGCTCAAGGCTACAATCAACAAGAAGGCATTGACTATGATGAAACCTTCACACTAGTTTCTCTTCTCAAATCCATCAGACTTCTCATTGCCTATGCTTCACATTAAAGCTTCAATTTTTACCAAATGGGTGTTAAAACAACATTCTGTAACAACAAGATCAATGAAGAAAGCTAAATTAAGCAACCTCAAGGATTTGAAGATCCATCCAATCCATACCATGTATATATGCTAGATAAAGCTCTTTAAGACATTAAACAAGCTCTAAGAGCTTGGTATGAGTGTCTTGCAAACTTTCTTCTTAAGAACAGATACAAGAGATTCCAGACGGGAAAAACACTATTTTTTCTGAAGAAAAATGGAAGTGTTCTGGTAGTTCAATTTTATGTGGATGATAGCATCTTTGTTTCAAAGGACTTTGCACTTGTGGAAATCTTCAAGAACCTTATGAGTAGCAAATTTAAGATGAGAATGATTGGAGAATTGTCATTCTTCTTAAGGCTTGAAATCACCCAGAAGAAAGAAGGCATCCAGATCCATCAAAAGAAGTACCAGAAAGAGATTATCAAGAAGTACAAGATGGAGAACTGCAAAGCAAACAACAGTCCTATTTCTCTAGCAACTCATCTCAATCCACATTCTGAAGGGAACAAGGTTGAAGAAAAGCTCCGTCATGGGATGATAGGTTCTCTTATGTACCTCACTACAGGCAGGCCAGATATTGTGTTCTCCGTATGTCTATGTGAACGATTCTAATCAGATCCTAGAGAATCACACCTGGTAAAGAGAATCTTTAGAAACCTCAAGAGAACGGAGTCCTTTGCCCTATGGTATCCTAATGATTATTCCATGAGTCTACTTGGCTACACGGGTGCAGATTATGCAGGCTTTCTCGTTGATAGGAAGATCCCCTCTATGTGATGGCACATTCCTTGGATCATACCTAGTTTCTTGGAGATCAAAGAAATAGAACAATGTTGTCTTGTCCACAACTGAAGCTGAATACGGTGTTGTAGCAGCCTGCTGTTCTCAACTCCTCTAGCTCAAGCAACAAATTGGAGATTTAGGTATGACTTCTGGTTCTGTTCAGATTCTTTATCAGAATACAAGTGCTATTAATATAACTAAGAATCATGTGCATCATTCTAGAACCAATCATATTGACATTAGGCATCATTCTCTTAGAGATCATGTTAAAAAAGAGTACATCGTTCTTGATTACTATAGGACTGAGGATCAAATTGTCGATATATTCACTAAAGCCTTGAATAGAGAACCTTATGAGAATCTGGGATTGCTTTTTGGATTGATCCATCTAGCTTCAGTGTGTTTGTGTTATCTAGTTCTCTTGATTGTCTAGACTTGTTCCTTTGACGTTTTCTCTTGACTTGTATTTGATTGACTTGTGTTTTATGAAGATCTCGCATGTCATATAATATTTTTCCTAAAGCATAGTTCAATTCATGTCTTAAATGATTATATTTTGTGGTGATTGCATGATAGAGTCCTCCTTTCTTAGCCCAAAAGTCTTAATATGATCACACTTTTATCCTAACATTACAAGATAAAATGATAATTGTGTACTAAGTCGTCGCTAATATTGATCATCTGACCTTGATTCCCTATGAACCCCCTTGAGTCCATACATGGGAATCAAACTCATGGTGATAAAACAGCGTTCCATTGTTTTTATCACATGGGTACATACTTTTTGTGTGCAAAAAGACGTGTTTACAGGACACGTTGGCCTGCCCCTACTGGCTAGCCCTTCACTTGGGTAGAGGGGTTAAACACGAGCATCGTAGGGGGCGTCAATGGGAATCAAACTTGGACGGGACGGTTACTCTTCTCCCATAAAGCCTTGTCCCCACTTTTGCCATTCGACCACGATGCCCGAGGTGGGTACATACTTTTATTACCATAAGAACACTCTTCTTTCCACAAAAGGTACCCATGTCATCACCGTTCTGTAGCACTATAAGTGATGGTAAGGTTCTGAGGAAACTATTCTAGAAACAAAACATTGTTCTGCTGGTTCCCGAGGTAATTATTACTGATCTGTGGGTGTTTTGTGAATAATTGCTGTGATTATATTGGTGTTTTGTATTTCTCAATGATCTCTTGTGCGAGATCGGTTATATTGGAAGAGATTTGATTTGTCCAACTTCCCTAGTCTACTGTTTTGATGTGAGTGTTCTTACCACTACTATCTGGGAAAGTGTATCTTCAAATGACCATATGTTCTAAATCTGGTTTCAAGATTTGAAGAGGTTATATAAGGATATAGAAGATATAAAGATAATTCACTTCTTCGTTTCAAGAACTTCCTTGCTTAAAACCCCTCTCTCTCTCTTCCCTAATTAAATACGATAGCTTCAAACAAATATTTTTCTCTCTAAAGAATATCTCCCAATGCTTGAGCAATTCAGAAAGTAAAAGGCCTCATCTCTGCCTCTCAATCCTTGGAGATCACTACCACACCCTCAAAGCCAATGGAGGACACAACCATGACTGGCTCATCAGAACACACCCCTTCTCCAGAGAAGGACATCATTGATGTTGGAGATCTTTTCTCATCTCTCAATTCTCCTTTAAAATCGAGGGACTCGCAGTCAGTGGAAGGGAACCTCAAAAAACAAGGTGGCTAGTCCCTTGCTTTGATGATAACAGATAAAGGGGAACAAGAAGAAGAAAGCACGGAGAAAAAGCCTAATCTGGAACTCTCCAAAGTCAAGGGAAAGGCTCCTTTGTTGCATCTCACTCCCTCTTTCTCACCTAATGTTTTTGCATTTGCAGAACGTGGGGTGATCTCTCTACTGATCATAGGAAAATAGTTCTAAATCCAGAACCTTTATTAGAACAGGCGGCATATGGAAAGGGTATTAGCACCATCTTATCCCTCCTCCAACTCCAAGGTTGGGACAAGATTCTTATGAAGTCATTTGTTGTGAATGAGGATGCAGTCTACCTCTTCTACTCTGGTATGAGTTTTGCTCAGAACACCAAGGAGAACACCCTATCATTTAATATGATTGTCAACTGGGATGAGAACATGATCCCCATCAACTCCAAACTCATGTGTTCTCGTGGAATCCAGATATGAGATCGATTAAATGTTTTCGTCAAGAAGAAACAGTGGTCAAAGGGGAAGGACTTTAAGACTAGAGGAGAGATTATGAGGATTATCTTTGGTGGGCCAATCCAGGGTGGTTTACTTGCCAGAGACCTGACGCTTGACAAGAAGCTGATCCACAAATTTCTCATCATGAACGTTATTCCTAGACAGGAGAACAAAAGAGTTGTTCTCCTTAACGATGCTATCTTGTTAGAGTATCATGATGAGAAATTTATTGATCATCTTCTTTGTTCTCATCATGAACGTTATTCCTAGACAGGAGAACAAAGGAGTTAATCTCCCTTCTCCACCTATTGCTGAAGCTCCTAAATATGAAGCCTTTCCAACTCAGCCTACAAATGCTCCTCCTCCTCCTACCTACATCAACATTACCCCAAAATTTCTCAAGAATTGCTTCACTGGCCTAGAAGAAGTAATTTATGAGTGTTTTACACATGTAGGGAACATCATCTCCTCTCTTGGAGTGCATCAGGTTGAAAGTACAACAAATATAGAGGAAATGATACAAACCCTCTATACACGTCTAAAACGGGTATAAGAGCATAGAGTTAGGACATATTTACTGCTGTTTTGAGCTGTAGTATAGTGTATTTGGTATGTACTGATTTACGACCATATATACTTATTTATACTACTTCTTTGAAGTTTATGAAGAGAAGAGAAAATAAGAGGAGGAGACACGCAACATTGAAGATCAAGACAAAGTTGAAGAAGCTGGAGGAGTTTAGCTGATTTCTCGGCGGTGCCCACCTACCCACTTTTCGGCGCTCGCCGATGGAGTTACTGGAGTTTCCCGAATGAAACCGGTGGCGGCCTCCCAAGACCTACCAGAACCCGTCGATTGGATTATTTTCCAGACAAGAGTTCTGCTATTTTCTACCTTTTCCGAAATATTTTGTTGAGATATTGTTAGTTTGGATTCGTTTTCTGTTATTTTAGTTAATATCCTACGAAGATAGAATCTAGGGTTAATCTAAGTCTATTTAATTTGGTTCTTATCTTAATCCTCATAATCGATCGAAGTTCTATCGTTCTATTCTACGTACTTTCCCATTGTTCATCGTTTGAGATTTTGGGAAGCTTTGTGCCGAAATTCTTCAAGTTTAAACAAGACTATGCAGTTTTTCTTCAATATGAGTAACTAAACTCTAATTTCTTAGTAAAGTTAGTAAATGTATTCAATTGGTATTTTTATGAGACTTTCCTGATTATTCTTATGCGGGAATTGTATGTTTTTCTTTTGCATTGAATTGTTCAATGAATGTTAGTTGAGTTTTAGATTGATGACCTAGGATTGAATTGAACATTTCATACAGCTAGGATAGACATTTCATTTGTCACGTTCTATTCCTTTAAAGGATATAATCACGTTCTAATCCTTTAAAGGATATAGTTTTAGATACGGTTTGAACTAGAATTTATATGTAGAGAATTGTGTTATAGGATAGCCATTTTGTTGTTTTTGTATCCTGATGTCCTTTGTATTAATGTCTCATTTAGTTTGAATCATAGGCATTTGTCGTGGTTAACTAATTAGGACATGATTAGTAGACTATGTTTGAGATGTTAGCTAGTTTCATATAAGAATAGGAACAATCTGCATACACGTTTATTTCTGGAATTTCTATGATCAACCTTACTATTGAATGCCGATACATAGCTTTACTAAGAGTTTTCTTCCATAAATTGATAATTTGTTTACCTCTTTCTTAGAATTAGAAAATAACAAAAAACCTTTCTATATACTGATTTCTTAGTAGAAACTGACTACAAGTTGATAGTCTTCTGTTTATCACCTCTACCACTGTCATTGGAACTTCCTCGAGGCCTTTGAAGAAATGTTGACAGTCAGTGCGGAGCATCCAAAAGCTCAGTTTAAGAGGGTCGTTGCTCGGAAGGCCCTCAAGAAGATGAAGCACAAAGGGCGCATGGAGAAGGGGAGCGGCTCTGGTGTTCCTAAGGATCCCGAGGACGAAGAAAAGGAGCCCGTTGAGAAGACAGAAGAAGAAGACCCTAAGAAGGTTTGTAAGAAGGTGGAAGTTGTTAGGAAACAAACTAAGGAAGAGGGAACAACAACTAAAGAAGAGTAATTTTTATCAGAACCCTGTCCCGTTGAATCTACAAAACAACATTTCCCCATGCCTTTCCACTATTATCTCCACCTAATAATTTTTTTTCTTGTTTTTGACTCTATCCCATGGTATTCACTTCTTAATATATAAACTTTGCTGCAATTAACTTGTTCTGTGCTGTCGAGTCTTATTACCTGCCATTTCTCTAGAGTTCTAACTAATCACTACTCTAACTGCTTGACTAATGATAATTATATAATAATTTTTCGATTAATGGGTATTTGTTTAAGATAGAGCGGACTAAAAGATTTTAATCAACTTTTGGATCGTGATATCTTAGCCAATGCGAATGAATTTTGGTTGAGAACCAAAACTAATAGTCACTTAAAACTCACAACATTAAGCAATTCAAGCTCATATTATAAACACGTTAATATCCAATCAAAAATAGGAAAATTAATGTATTATTTACTAAAAGAATAGACCAATAGGAAAATAAAGATTTGATAATATTTGACTAGTAAATAAATATATCTTAAGAATTTATAGTGTATATATTAATTAGAAAAACAGAATCAAAAAATATTTAATAGAAATAATTAATGGAGCTAATAAAATATCAATACAGAAGTAGATAAGAGAGAGAATAGTAGAATCAATCAGAGAGCTTGGAATTCTTTTTATCTCTTATACATATATTTAGGTTCTAATAAAACATACGCTTATAATAAAACGATAGTGATAATTAAAGGATTAGAATTAAATGCGCAATCAAGATTTAACCAAATTTTGAAAAAAAAATATTCAAAACACATGCAAATCGTGATATCATCTCTCTCCAAATCGTAAGAATCTCACCTAATTTTCCGAAACTAATTATAAATTTCTTTTTACGCCATTTCCTTCCTAAGTTAATCCTAACCTTTTATCTATATTTCTTTCATTACCTTCTCCATCACTTAGCTTCATAATTTTCTCTCACCTGATTCATCAACGTAATCTCTATTGAAATACACCTTCTCAAAAGTACATATAGTAAAGTTTTGTAAAACAATGATCTTTGAGGGAGAAGATAATTTTCTTATTCACAGAGATCAATCTTTATAGAGTTTACAATGCTTGCACAAGATATCATATCTTGAGAGAGAATCAAATCAAATCTAAACTATCCAAATATACAAGATATCATATCTTGAGAGAGAATCAAATCAAATCTAAACTATCCAAATATACAAGATATCATATCTTGAGAGAGAATCAAATCAAATCTAAACTATCCAAATATAAGAATTAAGATTACAAAGAATATCCTAACAATAATACCCCCGACAAACTTAACGTCGTGGTCTGAGTAGAAGATGATGGCGCAAAGCTTGGAATCTAGCAGTGCCAACGGCCTTGGTGAAGATGTCCGCTACTTGGTCATGTGCACGAACGTGTCGAACTACCAAATCTCCAGCCTGAACTTGCTCACGAACGAAATGGTAGTCAATCTTGATGTGCTTGGACCATTGATGGAAGATGGGATTTGTGATGAGGAATGTGGCATTGAAATTGTCACACAAGACAATGGGAGGTGCAGTGATTGAGGCACCCATTTCGTCAATCAACTAACGAAGCCAAATGAGCTCTACATCGGCAAACGTAATTGCACGATAGTATATAGCGAAGCCGTGTTGAGAGCGGAAATCATCTGGGTCGGAAGCCCAGCCGGTGTCGGTGAAAGTGATAAGGCGGTTGTCTTGGGCTCGGCCAATAGCTAACCCATCTGAGGCCGTACCTTTGAGAAAGCGGAGAATGCGTTTAACGGCTGCCCAGTGAACCTTTGTCGGGCTATGCATAAATTGGCAGACATGATTGACAACGTAGGAAATTTCTGGTCTCGTGATAGTGGCATATTGCAATGCACCAACTATGCTCCTGTAAAGATGAGGGTCGGGCATAGGATCACCACTAGTGCACAGGCGTGAGCCAGGCTCAGCGAGAGATGCAATTGGGCGAGCGTTGGACATCTTGCATCTCTCCAAGATATCGCAAATATAATTATTTTGAGAAAGTAGTAGACATGCGGCGGAGCGACGAACTTTAATGCCGAGAAAATAACGTAAATCCCCAAGGTCTTTTAACGAGAACGCGTTGCTAAGATGTCGAACAAAGTCCTCAACAAATTTGGATTTGGAGCCAGTGATAATGAGATCGTGAACATAGACCAAGACATAGATGACATCTTTTCCATAGTGCTTGATGAAGAGAGAGGTGTCGGAGACGCAACCTTTGATCCCGTGATCAAGAAGAGACGCTTGAAGCTTGTGAAACCAAGAAAGAGGTGCTTGTTTGAGGCCATAAATGGCCTTTCGAAGGTGACACACATGAGTAGGGCGATTGGATGACACAAAACCCTACGGTTAATCCATATAGACGGTATCGATAAGGTCGCCATTAACGAAGGCGTTGTTGACGTCGACTTGCCGAAGAGGCAGCTGTGAGTGACGGTGAACAAGGCGTATGGTTGTAGGCTTCACTACCTGGCTGAATGTGTCGAAGAAGTAGACTCCCTCCTCTTGATTGAATCCCTTAGCAACTAGACGCGCTTTGTAGCGGTCAATAGAACCATCCGGTTGCTGCTTGTTCCTGTAAATCCACTTACAAACCACAATATTAGTGTTCAATGGCCGAGGAACGATGTCCCAAGTCCGATTAAGCATAAGAGCATCAAATTCTAACTGCATCACATGTTGCCAATTTGGGTTTTTCGTGGCTTGAATGAATAAACGAGGTTCAATGGGTGGCGTAGGGTTAGCAGGTGATGGATGTTTGGAGGATAAGAGAGCTTTAGGTTTGAGTGTACCTGTCTTTGAGCTAGTAATCATTGAATGATCCAAACTTTTGGGCGGTCAAAAGTAAGAGGGGGCACCAAGGTAGAGTGTATCCGACTGCACAATAGTAGGTGGTGCGGAAGCAGGTGGAGGAGGCGGAGGAGTGACTGTTGGCGGTGTGGTGGCCAGAGGAGCTGCCACTGGGCAGGGTGGCGGTTTTAAATTGATGGAAGTTTGCGGAAGCGTGTAGGTGGGTCAGGTATACGGGTTGGTAGAGGAGTGGCGACAACTTGTAGTAAATGGAGGGAGGTTGGAGTGTCATGTGATGTGGAGGAGGGTTCGGTTATGGTGCTGGGAAATGGGTAAG
This sequence comes from Phyllobates terribilis, assembly GCF_046119375.1. NCBI lineage: Eukaryota > Metazoa > Chordata > Amphibia > Anura > Dendrobatidae > Phyllobates > Phyllobates terribilis. The sequence goes on along the minus strand of NW_027367900.1, from coordinate 40,728 downwards.
TGTGTTCATCAAATACAACATGACGAACAATGTATGATTTGGAGGTGGGTGGGTGAAAGCAGATATAGCCTTTGTGTCGCGAATTGTAACTCAAAAAGATGCACGGTGTGGAGCAAAATTCAGGTTTGGATTTGTTAAAAGGTCTTAAGAATGGATAGCAAAAGCACCCGAATGACTTCAGAAAGTTATAGTCGGGTTGTCGCTTGGATAAGCACTCAAAAGTGGACTTAAAACCGAGGTTTTGGGTAATGGTGCAGTTATTGATATATATTGCGGTATGGAATGCGTTTCCCACAATTTTGTGGGTAGGTGGGAGTGAGTTAGTAGCGCCAAACCTTTTTCTACAACCGTATCACTGAGACATTCATTTTTCTCGGGTGTGTAGGGACACGAGAGACGGTGAAGGATCCCATGTTGTTCCAAGAATGTTGAAACAGCGCGAAATTCGCCGCCCTAATCCGTTTGGAGGGTTTTCAAAAATATTTAATAAAAATAATTAATGGAGCTAATAAAATATCAATACATAAGTAGAGAAGAGAGAGAATAGTAGAATTAATCAGAGAGCTTGTAATTCTTTTTATCTCTTATATATATATTTAGGTTCTAATAAAACATGCGCTTATAATAAAACGACAGTAATAATTAAAGGATTAGAATTAAATGCACAATCAAGATTTAACCAAATGTTGAAAAAAATATATTCAAAACACATGCAAATCTTGATATCATCTCTCTCCAAATCGTAAGAATCTCACCTAATTTTCCGAAACTAATTCTAAATTTCTTTTTACGCCATTTCCTTCCTAAATTAATCCTAACCTTTTATCTATATTTCTTTCATTAACTTCTCCATCACCTAGCTTCATAATTTTCTCTCACCTAATTCATCAACGTAATCTCTATTGAAATACACCTTCTCAAAAGTACATATAGTAAAGTTTTGTAAAACAATGATCTTTGAGGGAGAAGATAATTTTCTTATTCACAGAGATCGATCTTTATAGAGTTTACAATGCTTGCACAAGATATCATATCTTGAGAAAGAATCAAATCAAATCTAAACTATCCAAATATACAAGATATCATATCTTGAGAGAGAATCAAATAAAATCTAAACTATCCAAATATAAGAATTAAGATTACAAAGAATATCCTAACAATAATACCCCCGACAAACTTAACGTTGTGGTCTGAGTAGAGGACGATGGCGCAAAGCTTGGAATCTAGCAGTGCGAACGGCCTTGGTGAAGATGTCTGCGACTTGGTCATGTGCACGAACGTGTCGAACTACCAAATCTCCAGCCTGATCTTGCTCACAAATGAAATGGTAGTCAATCTTGATGTGCTTGGACCATTGATGGAAGACGGGATTTGCGATGAGGAATGTGGCATTGAGATTGTCACACAAGACAATGGGACGTGCAGTGATTGAGGCACCCATTTCGTCAATCAACTAATGAAGCCAAATGAGCTCTACATCGGCAAACGTAATTGCACGATAGTATATAGCGAAGCCGTGTTGAGAGCGGAAATCATCTGGGTCGGAAGCCCAGCCGGTGTCGGTGAAAGTGATAAGGCGGTTGTCTTGGGCTCGGCCAATAGCTAACCCATATGAGGCCGTACCTTTGAGAAAGTGGAGAATGAGTTTAACGGCTGCCCAGTGAACCTTTGTCGGGCTATGCGTAAACTGGCAGACATGATTGACAGCGTAGGAAATTTCTGGTCTCGTGATAGTGGCATATTGCAATGCACCAACTATGCTCCTGTAAAGATGAGGGTCGGGCATAGGATCACCACTAGTGCGCAGACGTGAGCCAAGCTCAGCGAGAGATGCAATTGGGCGAGCGTTGGACATCTTGCATCTCTCCAAGATATCGCAAATATTATTATTTTGAGAAAGTAGTAGACCTGCGGCGGAGCGATGAACATTAATGCCGAGAAAATAGCGTAAATCCCCAAGGTCTTTTAATGAGAACGCGTTGCTAAGATGTCGAACAAAGTCCTCAACAAATTTGGATTGGGAGCCAGTGATAATGAGATTGTGAACATAGACCAAGACGTAGACGACATCTTTGCCATAGTGCTTGATGAAGAGTGAGGTGTCGGAGACGCAACCTTTGATCCCGTGATCAAGAAGAGACGCTTGAAGCTTGTGAAAACAAGAAAGCAGTGCCTGTTTGAGGCCATAAATGGCCTTTCTAAGGTGACACACATGAGTAGGGCGATCGGATGACACAAAACCCTACGGTTAATCCATATAGACGGTATCGGCAAGGTCGCCATTAACGAAGGCGTTGTTAACGTCGACCTGCCGAAGAGGCCAGCTGTGAGTGACGGTGAACAAGGCGTATGGTTGTAGGCTTCACTACCGGGCTGGATGTGTCAAAGAAGTAGACTCCCTCCTCTTGATTGAAGCCCTTAGAAACTTGACGCGATTTGTAGCGGTCAATAGAACCATCCGGTTGCTGCTTGTTCATGTAAATCCACTTACAAACCACAATATTAGTGTTCAATGGCCGGGGAACGATGTCCCAAGTTCGATTAAGCATAAGAGCATCAAATTCTAACTGCATCGCATGTTGCCAATTCGGGTTTTTCGTGGCTTGAATGAATAAACGCGGTTCAATGGGTGGCGTAGGGTTAGCAGGTGATGGATGTTTGGAGGATAAGAGAGCTTTAGGTTTGAGTGTACTTGTCTTTGAGCGAGTAATCATTGAATGATCCAAACTTTCGGGCGGTCAAAAGTAAGAGGGGGCACCAGGGTAGAGTGTATCCGACTGCACAATAGTAGGTGGTGCGGAAGCAGGTGGAGGAGGCGGAGGAGTGACTGTTAGCGGTGTGGTGGCCAGAGGAGCTGCCACTAGGCAGGGTGGCGGTTGTAAATTGATGGAAGTTTGCGGAAGCGTGTAGGTGGGTCAGGTATACGGGTTGGTAGAGGAGTGGCGACAACTTGTAGTAAATGGAGGGAGGTTGGAGTGTCATGTGATGTGGAGGAGGGTTCGGTTATGGTGCTGGGAAATGGGTAAGTGTGTTCATCAAATACGGCATGACGAACAATGTATGATTTGGAGGTGGGTGGGTGAAAGAAGATATAGCCTCTGTGTCGCGAATTGTAACTCAAAAAGATGCACGGTGTGGAGCGAAATTCAAGTTTGGATTTGTTAAAAGGTCTTAAGAATGGATAGAACAAGCACCCGAATGACTTGAGAAAGTTATAGTCGGGTTGTCGCTTGTATAAGCACTCAAAAGTGGACTTAAAACCGAGGTTTTGGGTAATGGTGCGGTTATTGGCATATATTGCGGTATGGAATGCGTTTCCCACAATTTTATGGGTAGGTGGGAGTGATTTAGTAGCGCCAAACCTTTTTCTACAACCGTATGACTGAGACATTCATTTTTCTCGGGTGTGTAGGGACACGAGAGACGGTGAAGGATCCCATGTTGTTCCAAGAATGTTGAAACATCGCAAAATTTGCAGCCCTAATCCGTTTGGAGGGTTTTAATGGTCGTTTCAAATTGTTTTTCCACCATTTTTTTGAAAGACGAGAAAACTGAGAGCACTTGAGATTTACGCGTAAGAAAGTATATCCATATGAACTTAGTGCAATAATCAATAAAGGAAAAGAAATATCGATTTCCTTTGATAGATAAACACGAGACAAGGTCCCAAACAACTGAATGAACTAAAGCGAAAGGTTTTGTGGAAGGGAGAACACGACTAGGTAAATTTTGAAGATGACTCTTGCCAAGCTGACATGAGCCACAAATAGCAGAAATTTTTAAATTAGTAGTAGGTAATGAGTAAAACGACACAATTCGGCGAAGGACGGATTCATGTGGGTGAGCTTGACGGTGATGCCAACGGTCCAGGGAAGTGCGTTCACCAATATAGCCGCGTGTTATGGTCGGGTGAGGCGAGTTGGATGTCGGCAGCCGGTAGAGACCCTGATCAGGTGCCCCTCTTATCAACGTCTGTCCCTGCAAAGTCTTCACAAAACAACAATCGGGATAGAATTCAACTTTTAGGTTGTTATCACGGACAAGTTTGGAGACAGAAAGCAGGTTTTGGCTGATTTTAGGTACACATAATACATGTTTAAGATGTATGGGGTTAGTAGCAACAAGAGAATTAGATAGGTTTGAATGACCAATATGCAAAATGGAAAGGGACTGACCGTTACCGACCGTTAAACCATCATTACTGTCATAGGGATGCGAGATTGAGAGTTTGCCCAAATCATTCATCACATGATGAGTGGCACCGGAGTCGATAACGCATGGGTTGTAGAGAGTGGAGGGGCTCAAATTGTTTGCGGCAAAGGCCGTCGGGCATTGGGCTGATGGTGGCGTCTGCGGACTATAATTTGAGGTGCCGCCGCGCTGTTGGGTTTTCCGATTCGTATGGGTGTTTGGATACTCCGCCAAACTCATGCGCTGGTAGCAATATGACGCCTCGTGACCCATCTTTCTGTAGATTTGACATTTAGGTCGTTGGCATTCTTGACCTGAGGAGTCCGAAGATGGCGCCTTTTGGTGCGGGCGGCTGCTAGAACGAGAGGCGGCGTTGGCCTCCGGTGTAGGGACCTCAAGAACGAGGCTTTCTTCCTCCATTCGTTGTTCCTCCTGCAGAAGAAGGTTGAGAAGTTCGTCGGAGGATATGTCGTGATGGAGGACCATCCCTTGAAGATCAACCAAAGGAAGCACCAACCATTAAAGGTCCTATCACAAGGTCAAGAGCCAAGCAACTACAAGAGGACTTGACCACATTCATCACTCAATTTAGCCTTCAAGGTACATCTATGAGAGTTGAGGATACATGTGGCAAAGCTAGGACTCTACTCACCTTTGAGTCCAAAGAGTTGGCTTGAAGACCTTATATCATTTCCCATTTTTAGCACTAAAGACTATTTCATTTTATGTGTGTTTTTTAAGCCGTGTGGCATTTCCAATTCTGTTTTCAATTCAGATTCTGATGAAACTTGTGTTGTGTGTTTGTGTGTGTCTTATTGAGGTCTAGATCAGCTATAGCCTTTGTGAGGCTGCATCAAGTGGTATCAGAGCCAGATTTCTGTAGGGTTTCCCTCATGCTCTTCATAAAGTGTATGATCAGCCACATTGAAGGTTGCACTAACACCATAATCATCCGGGAGGTCCACAACATAGGCATTGTCTCCTACTTTCCTTAGGATCTTGAATGGTACATCGCCCCTTGAAGCTAGCTTGGAGGCTCTCTTTGTAGGGAATCTCTCCTTACGCAAGTGCACCCACACTAAGTCCCCTGGTTTGAAGATCACTCTTCTCCTTCCTTTGTTGTTCCTAGTAGCCACATCATGCCCTAGTTGCTCCAACCTCATCTTGGTCCTTTCATGTAACTCCTTTATGAACTCCACCTGTCTATTAGCATCAAAGTCTACTCGTTCCTTCATAGGAAACGGCACAAGATCTAGTGGGGTTAAAGGATTAAGACCATAGACACATTCAAAAGGACTTAAAGTAGTGGAAGAATGCTTTGCCCTATTGTATGCAAATTCAGCGTGTGGCAACACATCTTCCCATGACTTTAAGTTCTTTTTAATGATTGTCCTTAGTAGGGTACCAAGTGTTCTATTGGTGACCTCAGTTTGGCCGTCGGTTTGGGGATGACTTGAGGTAGAAAACAAGAGTTTAGTACCAAGTTGTCCCCAAAGAGAACGCCAAAAGTGACTCAAGAACTTTGTATCCCTATCACTCACAATTGATCTAGGAATCCCATGTAGTCTCACAACTTCTCTAAAGAAAATAATAGACACATGAGAAGCATCATTAGTTTTGTGACAAGGAATAAAGTGAGCCATCTTAGAAAATCTATCTACAACCACAAAAATTGAATCTCGGCCCGTCCTAGTCCTAGGCAATCCTACAATGAAGTCCATACTTATATCTAGCCAAGGAGAGGAGGGTGTAGGTAGTGGTGTGTAGAGTCCATGGGGTTGCACTTTAGACTTAGCTTTCAAACATTCTAAACATCTTTTAAGTACATGCTTAACATCTTTCAACATATGAGGCCAATAGAAATGTTCTCTAAGCATAACATAGGTTTTGTCATGGCCAAAATGCCCCATAAGGCCTCCCTTGTGTGATTCCTCAACAAGCAAGAGTCTTAATGAGCACTTAGGTATGCAAACCTTACTTGCCCTAAAAAGGAATCCATCAAACAAGTCGTAACACTTATCATAGGACCCTTTCTCTAGGCAAAGTCTATAAATGTCCCCAAAATCAGAATCAGAATCATAAAGTTCCTTAATGTAAAAGAACCCTAGCACCTTAGAATCAAGTTGAACAATCAAAGCATATATCCTAGATAGGGCGTCGGCCACTATGTTATCTTTACCCTTTTTATACTTGATTATATAAGGAAAAGTCTCTATAAATTCCATCCAACGACCATGACGCCTATCTAACTTATCTTGTCCTCTTAGATGCTTTAATGATTTATGATCTGTATGTAACACAAATTCACTTGGCCAGAGATAATGTTGCCAAGTTTTCAAGACCCTAAAAAGTGCATACAACTCTTTATCATATGTAGAATAGTTAAGACACGCACCTTTGAGCTTTTCACTAAAGAAAGCTATAGGTCTACCCTCTTGCATCAAAACACCACCAATTCCTATACATGAGGCATCACATTATACTTCAAAGGGTTTTGCAAAGTTAGGTAGAATAAGTAGAGGAGCGTTGGTCAATCTGGTCTTGAGCTCTTCAAATGCAGCCTCTTGTGCCTTGCCCCATACAAATGGTGTGTTCTTCTTGGTAAGCTCCGTGAGTGGTGAAGCTATGGTGGAGAAGTCTTTCACAAACCGCCTATAGAAGCCGGCTAAACCTTGGAAGCTCCGGACTTGTCCAACATTGGTAGGAGTAGGCCACTCCTTGATTGCTTTCACCTTCTCTTGATCCACTTCTAGTCCTCTTGAGCTGACCACAAACCCTAGAAAGATCACTTCATTAGTGCAAAAATCACATTTTTTCATATTAGCATAAAGGTGATCAAGTCTAAGTGTGGATAATACTTCCCTGAGGTGTTGTTCATGCTCTTGTAGGGACTTGCTATAGATGAGGATGTCATCAAAATAAAACACAACAAACTTCCCTGTATAGCTCCTTAAGACATAGTTCATCAACCTCATGAATGTAGAAGGGGCATTGGTAAGACCAAATGGCATCACAAGCCACTCATATAGCCCAAACTTGGTCTTGAAGGCTATTTTCCACTCATCTCCCTCCTTCATTCTGATTTGGTGATAGCCACTTCTCAAATCTATCTTAGAAAACAATGTAGCACCATACAATTCATCAAGCATATCATCAAGTCTAGGGATAGGGGTGACGATACTTGATTGTGATGTTGTTTATAGCTCGGCAATCTACACACATTCTCCAAGAATTGTCCTTCTTTGGCACTAGTAGGACCGGTACTGCACATGGTGACTTACTTACCCTTATGTAGCCTTTGTTGAGAAGCTCTTGTACTTGATCTTCCACCTCTTTGCTCTCTTGAGGGTTCATCTTATAAGTCGGTCTGTTTGGCAATGAAGCTCCCGGGATAAGATCTATTTGATGCTCAATCCCTCTAAATGGTGGTAGACCTAAGGGCAACTCTTCCGGAAACATGTCTTTGAAATCCTCAAGTAGATTCTGGACAGATGGTGGAAGGGTGCTGAGTTTGGCGTCGTCACTAGCGAGGCTGTGCTTGCTTGGCTTGATCAAGGTCATGATTCTGGTGTCTATGGGTAGGCACTCCTCTTCCATCTCAGCCTTGGACGTTAGTAGCATGTTTCTATTGCTCTCCTCCTCTTCTTGCACCTTCTCTTTGGCCTTAGACTTCTCAAACTCTTGAGCAACCTGCATTGGAGTCATAGGACACAAGGTAATAGATCTCCCATGATACTTAAACATATGCTTGTTAGTATAGCCATCATGAGTAACTTTCCTATCAAATTTCCATGGCCTACCTAACAATAGATGACAAGCATTCATAGGGACTACATCACATAACATAGTGTCTTGGTAAGAGCCTATCTTAAAAGCTACATTAACTTGCTTGGTGACTCTTAATTCACCACATTCATTCATCCATCTTAGCTTATAAGGTCTCTTGTGTGAAGTAGTAGGAAGTTGTAACTTAGATACCAATGTAGTACTAGCTATGTTGGTACAACTACCTCCTTCTATAATCATATTGCACACTTTTCCTTTAACAAGACATCTAGTATGGAATAAGTTATCTCTTTGACTAGCTTCATCCAAAGTTGCTAACACATGCAAAGTCCTCTTACAAATTAGGCTATCTCCATGCTCATACTCTAATTCCTCACTTTGCTCTAAGTCATTATCATGCTGATTTTCAGATTCAATGCAAGGTTCATATTCATTATCACTACAAGAATCATAATGTCCTAGGTGATCTACAATCATAGTTCTCCTATTAGGACAATCCTTCATCATATGACCTTTTCCTTTACATTTAAAGCATTCAATTTGACTAGACTTATTAGGAAAAGTAGAGTTAGAGGCATTCCCTTTTGGTCCTTGACTTGTGAGTGGAGGCCGTGTGGTTTGGCCTGAGGTGTAGCTCGAGCTCAACTCCTTCCTAGGGCCAGTTTGGTCCTTGCTACCTTTCTCTCGGTTGTAGGGAGCATTCTTGGGTGTTGGCTTCCAACTTGAGCTACTAGCTTGCCAACGGCCGGGGGTGTAGTTGTTCTTTGTCTTCAGCCTCTTCTCTATCTTGATTGCATTGTGAAGTAGCTCCACGGATGTCCTACAAGGATACATATCTACTTAATAGGAAATGTTAAAGTTTAGGATCCTTAGGTACCTTGCAATTGTAGCATCTTCATCCTCTCTCACTCCAGCCTTGAGCATTGCATGTTGCATGGCATTGTAGGCTTCCTCAACACTAATACTACCTTGCTTGAGACTCTCTAACCTTTGCCTAAGCTCTCTTGTGTAGTATGGAGGTACAAATCTGTTTCTGAGCAAGACTTTCATTTGCTCCCAAGTTCTGACCGGTGGATCAAGATTCCTCACCCTTTCCTTGACCAAGTTATCCCACCAAGCTAATGCAAATCCCTTGAATTCTAGGGTAGCTAGTTGTACCTTTCTTTGCTTGGGGAAATTGTGGCATGTCCAGATTTGTTCCACCTTGGTCTCCCATTCCATGTATAGATCAGCGTCACTTGTGCCCTCAAAGGTTGGGATCTTTACCTTGACTCTTCCTAGGCCATCTTGCTCAGGGTCTCTTCTTCTACCTTGGAATCCCCTTTGACGTGCCCTTCTCCAATCCTCATACTCATCATGTGCTTCATCTTCATCCTGAAATTCATCAAATTCATTGTATCTATAGGGGTTAGGAGATCTAGGATTAGAGTTTTCTTCCCTTAGACGCCGAGGGATGTGGATAGTTGGAGGGTTCATTAGGTTTCTCCTCTCTTGTGGGCCTGGATTTGGAGGGTTAGGAACTTCACCTCTAAGTAGGTTCTCAGCCCTAAGCATGGCCTCTCTCCTTGCTGCAACATATTTCTCTTCTTCTTGTGTAGTAAGAGGTACCCGGACATCTTGGCTTGAGGTTTGGCCCGGTTCTAAGTTGGTTCCTAAGGGAGTAGGGCTAGGGGCTGCTTGTTTCTTAAGGACGTTTACCTCAGCCGTGAGGATTTTGATACTATCCGAGAGTTCCTTAAGGATTCTAATAACCTCCGGTTGTAGTGGTGTGGGGCTCCTAACATTGCTCCTCTCATGGCCTTCTTCTTCATAGTCCCTGGAGTTAGACATGATCAAAGCAAAACAAACACAGAATTATGTGAAGTTAGAGATAATAACAACTCTCAAGTGTCTCCCAAACCAAGTGTTTGTTCACACAACTCTCCAATTGCTTGTTCTTCCCTAACTTGATATTGCTTTGTAAAGATCAAACCTTTCAATTCAAATGCCTATTTACTACACAGAACTCAAATCAGAATTGATATCAAAGTAAGAAATCACTCCTCTCAGATTGCTAGAATGAGAAAGCAACCTAGTGTTTAAGCACAAAATTTTAGCCTTAGAATAGGTGATTACCTTTGATTCGAACCTGGATTGAGTCAAGAAGGAGCTCGGCCTTGTCTAACCTTGAAGAATGTGGGGCTATGGACTAGGTGGTTAAGGCAATAGGGTAGGCTCAAGGGCTCTTGGCAATCCCTTGTTCTCCTTCTTCAAAGCAGCCACGGAAAGGACTTAACAAATCGGTTTTGATGTCATTGTTGAATTCTGGAAGATAAGAACCCGGTTCGTTTCCTTAGACCGTAGTGTATTGCTGGATGGTAGTCTTTCTAACCCGGACTTGGAGAGGAGCCGGGTTAAATAGGTACAGAACAGAGCTGGTCTGATGTCGACTTACTAACTCGGAGTGAGGGCTGTACCGGTTTATAAAGCTTCGACCCGTCCTAGATAATGATTTACTAACTCGGACTTGTGGTAATAACCGGTTTATAAGACCTAGACCCGGTTTAAAAGCTACGGTTTCTTTCTTAACTCGGTCAAGCCTGTTTTTGTTTTAATTGACCTTGGCTTTTTCTTTCTTTTTGATTTTTGACTTTAATTAATTGAATTAAAATTAATTACAAGAATATATAATAAAACAAAGCATAAAAATGGGAATATTCTGTTTTCAAATACCACGTGCAAATCAGAATCAAAACAGCCCGGATTTGTAGGGAGAAGTGGTTGGCGGTTACCTAAACGTGGGGGAGTGGATGGCTGGCTGATTTAATTGATTTTTCTTTTGAATTTCTGCCCTTCTAACCGTCCTATCACGTGCAGCACTTAGGAGGATGGTGTTCTTCAAGATTAAACAAGAACACATGAAGAACTTCAACCAAATAGCGCCGACAGATCTTGTGTTCTTCGGAATTGTGTGAGATTTGATGGAGTGGGTGGCTAATTGGTTTGACAAGGCTTCAACCGTGCCTACTAGCCTTTATTTTCCTCAATTCAAGTCTTCCTCTTAGGTGTAACCTGCACACAAACTCACAAGTTTAGAAACTCTCGCAGAATTTGATCAAAACTCAACACAAGCCAAAGATGGCTAATTAGATGTTCAATTCAGAGTTTTGAAGCTGTGAATGAGGTCAAATGGCTCTGATACCACTTGATGCAGCCTCACAAAGGCGATAGCCGATCTAGACCTCAATAAGACACACACAAACACACAACACAAGTTTCATCAGAATCTGAATTGAAAATAGAATTGGAAATGCCAAAACAGAATTGATAAGATGCAAATAACACGGAATCTGAAAGGGAAATGGACGAGATAAATGGTGATTGAAACCAAGTATGAACAACAACAAGACCAAAGGCTTTAATGGCCTAAAACCGAGCTGTAATGTCACACAAAACCTCAATCTTACAACCCTACACAACCTTTACGCGGAGGAGGCACAAGGAGGAGCTCTATGAGTATGCAAACACCAAATATATTCAATTTGACATAAACAAAACATCTAGAGTAAGGCAAGCAATCGCTCATCATACACTTGAGTTCAAAGCTCTCTCTTCAATGGAGAAAAACAAGACAATGTTTTAATAAACTTGAACTAACCGAAATAAGGAAGACAAGGGAGGCTTTAAATAGGTGGAATAGCCGGCCCTTGGTCTCCTAAAAAAACACACATTAAATGTCCTAAAAAACACACAAGCCACACGGCTTAAAAACACACATAAAATGAAATAGTCTTTAGTGCTAAAAATGGGAAATGATATAAGGTCTTCAAGCCAACTCTTTGGACTCAAAGGTGAGTAGAGTCCTAGCTTTGCCACATGTATCCTCAACTCTCATAGATGTACCTTGAAGGCTGAATTGAGTGATGAATGTGGTCAAGTCCTCTTGTAGTTGCTTGGCTCTTGACCTTGTGATAGGACCTTCAATGGTTGGTGCTTCCTTTGGTTGATCTTCAACGGATGGTCCTCCATCATGTCGTGGTCGAGAATGGACATGGACGTCCAAAAGGACCAATACGGTGTGCCTAATCCATAGAGGATGAAGGCAACGAAGTCGGAATCCGGAACAACGACGGGGAATTCGAGCAAACTATCGCCAATCGCGCATTTCTTTTCGAAGTAGTCGAGGATTGAGAGCGAACCCTTGGTTAGGGTTGTAACTGTTGACGAAGGAGCATCTGCCGAGACGTCGTCTGCGTGTGGAACATCTTTTCAAGGTTGGACCACGCATCAAAGGATGACGTCGCTCGGGTGAAAAGGCCAAGAAGCGGGCTTGTGAGTGTGGAGCGAAGCCAGAGAAGGACTAATCGGTCCTTGCAAATCCACGCGGAATACGCCGGGTTCGGTATGGTGTGTGCCGCTGCGGTGTCAGTGGCGGCCACAACCAGGAATTCCAGCGGTTTGGACAGAGGATTGAGGCACATGAGGAGATCGTAAGCCTCTAGGGCGGATCTGATGCTTCCATGCCATAGAGCGTAATTGGTGCGATCAAGCCAAATTTGGATATTCCGGAAATTGAGAAGCGCACCGGAGGAGCCATTACCGGTGGCTAGGGCTAGTGGTTGGGCCGAGAGATTACCGGTAGAGGGAAGGTCAGACAATGGATCGTGTTTAGGTTGATACCATGTAAAACAAGGGAGAAGATAATTTTCTTATTCACAGAGATCGATCAAGCCGAATTGATACTAAGTGGACAAGGCTCTCCAACTAGGATAAACCAGGACTAGCTATACGAAATAGATTTATAAACCTAGGTAGCTAATCTAAATAAATAAATCACAATCAATAAGTATTATAAGCAAGAGGATAAAACAAATCAAATAACATATATTATTATTAGAACCATAAGAAGAAGTCTACAAACCATACCTCCACAGACTTCCGCGTGGAGAAGAAAGCTAGGAGACTACTCGCTTCTCATTCTAATAAAAACTAATGAAATAAAAAAAATGGCATGTTGTGTTTAGATGGAGGCAAAGCTCTCATCTATTTATAAAGATTCAAACCCTAGAAAATAAGTGCTAAAAAGCCCAGCACGAAATTCTATCTAAAAACTAGGTAAAAGCTCATTAATCTCCCGCAGAAAGAGCAGTTCGCGGCACAACTCCGTGTAGAAGCGCGGTCGCGCCTATCCTCAGTAACCTTGGCGCTGTTGTTTCAACTGAAACGCGATCGCGCCACTATGCAGAGGCTTGGCGCGGTCGCGCCACCTAGGGCGGGTCGTGCCCTAGGCAAGAACACTTCCCTTGGTCTTCTTTTTGCATGCGCTCGTCCCTTGCCTCATGTGTCTTCTCCTTGGTACTCGTAATCCTTGTATTTAGCTCCTTTGCGTTGTAGAGTCTGGAATACGGTAATATGCTCTAATCAAGTACTAATACGACAATAATTGATGCTAACTTCCACTCATTATGCCATACGAGATGTCGCTAATCACATCCCTCATGGAAGGAGGAGCCGGAAGGGAAGGCGCACCCACATCCACAGCTGCAGACCCTTCAAGCTAGAGCACCGTACTGGGATCGACCCGAGTAACAGCACTCGGGGCACTAGGTGTGCGAGCCTCGTGCCTATCTATCTTGACCACATAAGCCAGGTCGAGATCCTCAATATTCGTTAGAAGGCTGTAGAAGGGATCCGCTAAAGAAAAGAACAATAATATTAAATTGAAGTCTTTAATTCAAAGACGAAAGCCGAGCTGAAAAGCTTACAAATAGGCGAATAGGAAAAACTAAGCCCCAACTATTCGTGAAGACCTGGAGTAACCCCTTTTCTCGAGCACTCCACCTATTTAGAAAAAGGAAGTGTCATAAACTGTCCTATGAGATTATCCCGGGCAGGCCGATCAACTCGAGTTGGCTTCCAATCCGAACCTACACTAAACGCCGAGGGGATACCCGAGTCAATAGGGGGCCTCACAAGCAACCACTTCTCCCTCTAGTCGGGAACGTGGTCTGGGTGTTTCCACTTAATCTTCGTGACAGCCCGGAGATAGAACAACCCCACCTCCTTCAACACGGCCTTAGCCGAGTGGAGAATAGAGAAGTCGGCAAAGTTCGGCTCAACCCCCAACTAATGACACCTCAGCATGTGTGTCGCGATGCAACACCACATGTTGGAGTGTAGTTGCCTCGGGTTCACCCCTAGCCGGCGGCAACACGCCTTGACGAGACTCGAAAACGGCAACCTAAACCCCACTTCTAGCCTTGCAGGCTAATTAAAAAGAATGGGGAGAAGTCGTCCGTCATAGCCAAACTAGGTGATGGTAGAGCCAATATAGTACCCTTGGGAAACGGATACTTGTTGGCAACCTCCTTCAAGCTTGTGAATGACAAGGTCGACGGCTTGCCGGTCAGAGCCTTGTCACCAATTGGCGAAGAGGTGTTTCCCGAATAGGCCTAACAACTAGATGGATAGGGGAGGGGTTTCCTAAACCTAATATACAGAAAGAGAAACATTTATTAGACGATTATCCCTTTCCTGTAAAAGGGACGACTGGAAAACAACCCACCGACCCACCACCGAACGGCGGGAAGCAAGGGGGGTTTTCCCAAAGAAAAGAGAACAAAATTAAGAGAGCGAGAGAAGAGGAGACTCACCATTAGGAAGAGCCATGTAGAATCAACGATAGAGATACGGGCGACGACGTTGACAGAGCGACTACAAAACCAATCGGCGGCGATCGGATATGCGACGAAAGAGAGTTTTTCTTGTGGAGAGTTTTTGAAAGTGATAAGTCCGGAAACAGACCACCAATACCCCTTTTATAGGCAACTATACCTCCCAAGACGGCCCAGTGTAACAAAGACACGTAGCACGCAACAGACCAACGTCAGTCTTATCAGCCGCCACTCTAGTGACCCCTGTTGATGCACAATAAATGCGTTGTCACATCGAGAAGCGAACCGTCGTTCAAACATAACCACTTTAGTTGCCTTTTAACCAGAGTCGTCCTAACTCCATGAGCAAGGTTCAAACATTGACGAGGGCGGGAAATTCAAAAGCCGACATGGCACCAAAGTAATCAAAAACACGACTAGCCAACGTCTACCCGAGTCAGCATGAAAACTGCCGCCTAACATAGCCGACTGAATTTGAGGGGATACCAAGGGGATTCGGGCATACTTTTTACCACGTTGGTTAGATCCCAATCTAGCCGATAGGTCAGAAACTTATTAACACTGAATGTGGGCCCCCAAGTCTAGGCGAATCCTTGCCAAACGGCTTGCCAAAGGATCGAAGGGCTGGATGTTGGCCTTGCCCGGCCACGCTTGGTATTAATAAGTTGGGCTGACCAAATAGAACACAACCTCTGGTTGGCCACAACAGGCGCGCGACCCAGTACACATAGAAACCCTAGAAAAGTCCAACCTTGGATAGCTTGCCCCCCACGCACAACAGAGGGGGTCCACCACCTCATGAGTATGTATAGCATAGAGGGGGCGGGCAGGCGCTCTCTCTGGCTTTTTTTTATACCATCTTTAGCAAAGCAAATATGATCCAACAGTATTTGACTAACACATTGCAGATTCTTCCCTTTCGGGTAGAATCAAGGTACCCGACTAGCATCTCTCCAACACGAGATCTGATCGCTCTTCCCCCTAACCCTTCTTTCTCCGTATTCCTCATTAAACCCTCACGGATAAATAACTGATTTAAGATTCGGAGAGTCAAATCCGGGGTACAAACACCCTGGGCTTGGCTTTGTAGGTAGAAGGAAGGCCAAATTCGACGGTTTTACTCGAGATCTCCATGAACACCAGCTTAGAGGGGTTCCCATCCTCAGATCGTAGAGAAGAACATCTAAACACCTGTTCGAGGATGCGTGTTGTGCCCGGACGACTTGTGATATAAACAGGTAATATCTGCCTCTCTACCTACAACGTAATGTGTAAACATTGATTATTCACCCGACCACAATCATTGCACTACTTATGGAGCGCCATTAGAAACCACCTAGCATCTTTTTTTGAATGTGTTAATACTAGACGTATGACTAATGCTTTTCAAATTAAACTCGCACACACTTTCTCTTTCCAATATTCTTGGTATTTTACAACTGGTCTGAAATCCTTCATCACCCACTACCCACACCAGGAATCAATGTGTATTTTATAGGTACGTATTTGAAATAACATGCATCAATTGGTGTTTTGCAATATTCCAAACATTCATTGCCCAACAGATTTTTTCTTTTGCAATTTTAAAACTGAACAATGTCTTTAAAAGTTCATCTTTTTTCGAAACGGTCTACTCAACATCAAACCAAGCATCAACACTGTGCTAGAGATCAACCAACCACGATGTAGAGTTCAAATTAACTTTGATATATCTGTTCGAATCAATGAATCTACGTACGTTGGTTTTATTATTTGGGGTTATGATGGTAAATTGTGTTCCTTCAAAATCGTGTATCCTTGAGTGCTCAATTCTTCAAGCTGAAACTGTAGCAGCTCTTGTTGCCATACAAATGGCGTTACGACTCCAACTTCGTCAAGTCATTTTTGAATAGGTCAACTTAACTCTCATTAACGTAATTAAATGTATTTGACATGTGTAGTGGGCTATTATTGCACAAGTTAAAATATTCACAATTTTCTTCTTTGTTTTACTATTTTCAGTATCTTTTATTGTTATTAGGAGTGCAGTGCAGCCGCAGGCTTCCTCACTAAGCCAAATGCTCTTTTAATTAACTAGCCTGTGTATATCCGACTAATGAACTCTCCTTTTTTTTATCTGGTGATGATGTCAGGATGATGGATTGATGCTATCAATAGCGTCATTACTCAGGTCATCATTTTTCTCTATATTTTGTTCTATCGTCCGCCTGTATGATGTTGGACTACCGTCTTCTTAATTGGTTCCAAATGTTGCCCGTGGATAGAAAAAACTACTTTTAGGATTCCTTGAATTTTGATGGTGACAAACACTCACCAAATATGTTTACTTCAGTTCAGTTCATACGTTAAAAAGTAACGTTACAAGCACAAGTAACATTACGTGTACAAGGATGTTTACCTGAGAAGATCGAATTAGATATAATTGATCTTTTGACAAATTTATATATTATTGATTTGTTCCTTGATACTTTAAGCCCATGTTCACTTAGGCTAATTAGATCCTATTAGGGTTTGAGACTGAAAGGTGATAACAATAATAGGTAATCAGGTAGGGGTTTGAGACTGAAAGCTGATAGCTTTACCGGAATCCTAGGAATTGAACCTGATTGTTGTTTGTGCAAGAGAAACTTAATTACTATTGTGGATACTAAGTCTTCATAGATTTTTTAGGTTTAGGCTGATTTAGCGGAGCGCGAAAGTGGATGTTATTTCAGTTTATATCTAAACTCTAGCTGACTAATGGGTTTGAATGAGTAGCTATGCGCGACATCGTTTGCTAGTCTAGTTTAGACACATTTACTAACGTATGAAAGGATTTAGTGAGTTATCTTACAACTTACCTTCAATAACTAGACTAGATTCAGGCGGAGTTTGATTTTATCTATTGAAAAATTGTCACGATGATCATTAACCTTAGACACATTTATCCCTCATATCATATCAATCTTCTTTCCGTTATTTTTTAGCTTAGTTTGTTTGATTTCTCAATATCCTTACTTTTGGCCTAGCACACCAGTATTGTTCCAATTAACATTACATTGGTCTCTGTGGGATCGACACTTGATTAATACAACTAATACAATAACTAGAAACTAATGGACTTGATTAAAAGTTAGAAGCCTATAGTCAAGAAAATGCTAGAAACTTAAGAAAGAGATTAGGATAAGCATGAAGGTTAAAGAGAATTCTAGAAACTAGCTTAGGATAAGAGCAATGATAAGCTCTTTCTACGGAGGTTAGGAAATCCACTACCTTCGACTAGTATAAATAGGAGGAGGTGTTAGCCATTTGTAATTAATCCACCTATTAATACAAGGAAGCATTCAAAGCCTTGAAGCGAGGTTATCCTTATTCTCTTGGCTTGCTCAACCGCCTTTGTCCTTGATTTCTTTCCTAGATACAAACAACTATCTTGTTCCCATAGTTGTCCAATTCCCAACATCTCGGAAAAGAGGAAATGTCAATATATTTTCGCAACAAGTTATATCAAAGCATGGTTCATTTGCCGACCCGATAGCTCATGCGACAAACTCATGACGGACAACTACTCGTATTGGAAGTTGATGATGGAGGATCATTTCATATGCAAGGTTAGCTCATGCGACAAACTCATGACGGACAACTACTCGTATTGGAAGTTGATGATGGAGGATCATTTCATATGCAAGGACTTGTACAAGCCCATGATCAACAAGGAAAAGCCGCAAGGAAAGGACGACAAGGGATGGGAGCTCTTAAACCAAAAGTCGGTGACTGTAATCCATAAGTACATCGACCGATCTCTCTTTGAGTCTGTTTCTACCTATACAAGTGCTTTTGAATTATGTATGAAACTAGAGTCCTTGATTTCAATGAAAACGCCTCGAAAAAACGGCTTCCTTTTTTTTTCGGTTGATAAAGTTGGAGTATAAGGATGGTAAAATTATGATGGAGCACTTGAATAGTTTCATTGTAGAAAAACACGTGTTTGATCAGCTATTGTTCGCTGTCACTAAGGTTCATTAAGCCTTAGTTGCGCTTAACAAGGATTCAATTGCGCTTTGAATACTTGGCTTGCGCTTAACCTATGATGAAATATTAGTAATGAATTTACTAAAGTCCTTAAGTGCGGAAAAGGTTAGACAGACAATAAAGCGCGCTTTAAGTTGTTAAAGCGCACCTATATTTGCACACACAAGAATTTCCAAACGGTGAGAACCCTAAGTCACTAGCTGACTCGGGATAAAACTCACCACTACACTTGTATTGATTAAGAAGGGATTACAATCTCTCGCTTCAACACTTGAAGCTCACTCGTAAGCACTCTCTCTACAATACTCTGAGTTCAGTTTTGAAGAACAAGAAGGCACTCTCAACACTCTCTGATTACAAACGAAATATCTCTTAATCTCTCTCTAGCTTCCTATATTCTCTACGTTTGCAATACCTAGAATGAATGCAATAGTACTCTATTTATACACAATCCTTAAGCTAACCTATAACTCAATTGTGTAACAAACAAAGACTAAGCACAATGCCACCTCATCAATCCGTGTGCCTTGATCACTTCACCAGAATTAATCAACAGCTTGGAGTGAATTGGTTTTGTTCTTCATGTGTTGATCCACGCCACATAAGCAATCCGCGTGCTTCAAGCTCTAACAAACTCTTGCCACGCTGGCGATCCCCGGAGTGGCGTCCCAAAGAGTGTAAAGTTCTTCTCGCACCTTCCTGTGCACACAACTTGCACTCTCCCGCTTTACCAGCCTTCGTAGCGTGTAGATTTGTTCTTCTGCGCTCTGGCGCACCCTAAGCTTCAGTGGAACCTCGTGGTCAACTTTCTTCAACTTCATTCAAGCGCGTCTCTACGCCCTCGAAGCTCGATCACTCTTACTTCTTGGTCTTGAATGGATTTATTAAACACCGTTTGCGAAACTTACTTTCTCCGCTTGGTGTTAAGCGCGACTGTGACCAGTCAAGCGCATCTCTAAGTGACTTAAGCGCATCCTTACAAATATGGCAATGACCTGGAAGGCTTAAAAACACTAAGAGATTAAACATATTAGTTTGTTATTATCAAAACAAAGAGAAATAGATTAAGCTTTAATAAGACGATTAAAGCTCAACTAACAATTTCCCCCTTTTTGATGATGACAAACTATAAACAAGTAAGTTCATGAATACTTTCTTAAGTGACTAAAATGAAGGCAATAATATCAATTTACTCAAGTATTCAGATTCGGAATTGGATCAAAGCATCTTACGAAAGTACTTAACCATACCAGTTTTCAATTCCCCCTGAATTCAAGCACGATCTCATACTTCCCTCTTAATCAAAGAGGAACGTACCTGTGTTTTTTCCCCTTTTGACATCATCAAAAAATTCAAAGCAAAGTCATACGGTAAGAAAAATAGTAGAGTGCGCTTGCTAGCTAAGACATCAAGCTCAATAGATAACATTAAGCAACTGAAGTAAAGAAAAGTCACGTCAGTAAGGCTCTCAGAGATATAAAAATCAAATGCGTACTTCATTAACATTGTTCACAAACTGTCACAAAAGAGGCTGGAACCCTAGCGAGCGAATTCAAAAAAAAACATAAACAAAGTAGAGAGAAAAGAGAGAGTAAGAAAAAGCGCTTAAAAGCGCAACCATCACATCAGCTTAAGAACTACCACCCCGTTCAGCGTCAAACTTCTCCTGAACCAGCTTCAACATAGACGACATAATCTCAACCATCTCACTGAGACGCTTCTCGACCCGCTCTTGATGCGCTTTCATCGAAGCCACTATAACAGAAAGATCAGCAGAGCTAGAGGAGACCCGAGCGCGAGGGCTCAGCTCAGAGCGCGAGCTAGAATGGGGTTTCTCCTTAGACTTGGGCAAAAGAATAGTGACGATGGCGTCTGTGGTAAGAAAAGTAGAACAAGCATAGTCGGGGAGGAGTTGTCGTACAAACCGTCTGCTCGAAGCATCTTGCAAATAAGGTGTGGGAAGGGCAGAGGACCGGAAGTGGCAGCGCGACACAGCACCAAATGGCTCATCATGAGCTGAGCAGTGTTGACGACCTGATTAGAAATAACGGCGGCCATAATGCAACAGTCAGCGATAGTCACCTTATCACGATCATAATCTCTTGGCTTAATGTTGGTGATGATGAAGTGGTGGAGTAAGCGCTTGGCAGGGCAAAGCAGATCAACTGTAAGCGCACCCTTCGGCACATTCGGTCCAAACACCGTCTTCTTGAGCGCAGTAGCACCAGCTGGCCAATTCTTCTTGTATAGCCGACCAAACCCACTGGACTGCTCTGTCAGCCCGATAGCCTTTGCAAGATCTTTAACCCGAAAGCATTCTTTAGCATTACCTTTCCAAGTGAAGTTCACCGAGCCATATTCAGGATTGGGCGCTGAGTACTCCAGAGTAGCATAGAATTGGTAGACCATAGCGTTGTTGCAGCGCGCTGGTTCTGTCTCGAGCGTATCCCATCCTTGAAAACTCAACCAAGTGGCAAAGCGAGCAACATGGGAGGAATCTTGAAGGCCGGTGAGCAAGTCAGGAGTCACTATCTCCGGAAACAAGAAGGAGCGCTTCTGCACACCCTGAGGAATGAGAGGAAAGTCAGTCAAGCCTATTACCTTGGTGCGCTTAGATCTGGTGGAAGCGCCAACCGGTTTCTGCTCAGGAGGAGGGGACTCGTGCTCAGAACCATCTGAGAACTCAACATCCTCTGGAACAGGTGGTGGAGGAGCAACGGCCTTGCGCTTTTTACCCTTTCTGTGAAGCGCGTCACTCTGCCTATCAGGCTTCTGAGACTGGAGAGGAAGAGGAGACTGAGCACCAGTTCGGGGAAGGATTTGGAACTCATCATCTTCATCAGAGTCAGAAGGAATACTCGCCAAGAGCTCCTTAGGAGAGTGGAGGGATTGCGCTGAGCCGGATTTTAGAGCCAGGACGAGATGAAGTGTCTATACGGAGAACTCCTTTACCTTTGGCCGGTGTCGTGTGAGAAGTCTCGGCCTGAGGTCTTCCAAGCTCTTTAACTGGATCATATCCAACAAGCTCTAAATCTGAAGCAAGTAAATCCATGTCTACTGGAGGATCATGTGAGAATAAGGGTTTGAAGGGGCTGTCTGAGTGAGGAGATGGGTCATCGGTGCCGGTCAGATCAATGTGAGGAGAGGCTGCTTTATGGGCTGGGGACGTGGTAGGTGGTGGTGGAGAGGCCGCTTTAGTGGAGGGGGATGTGACCTCATGAGATACTGGGGTATGATGGGAGGCAGGCTGTGATGAGGATGAAGCTTGGACAATAGATTGGATTTTTGCCCGAGTTTCAGGGTCAAGGTCAGGAAGAGCGCTTAGAACTTTGTCCATGGTAGTGAGTGTAAGTAAAAAAATGGAGAAAGAGGGTAGAAGAAGAGAGTAAAGGTAGTAGATAAGAGAAGGTAAGGTAGGATAGGGAGAAGAATACCTCATATATATATCTCACTCAACAACTCCGGAGCCGCTTCAAGGACCAATCAAATAAAAAAGTCGTTGCACCATCAACGGTCCAATAAAAACGCATGAATCTGCGCTAGGCCTGCACATAGCCTCCAACGGCTATAAATACGACCGTTATACTGCAAAAGGAGCAGTTTCATCACTCGAGCGGCACGCTGATTTGACAAAACGACATTTCTTCAAAGTTAAGCAAACCCAACTCGGAAGGAATTCCACCCATATGCGCTGCAAAGCGCGATACACTGTAACACTGATATGCGCTGAAACACTGAAGCGCATGCTGAATTACCTCTGAATACTAAAACCGAAGAAGCATAACACTGATTGAGATGAGTAGATGTAAGAGTGTGATGTCCAGTTCAATTCTCAAACGACAATGTAAAGAAACTTATGAATAGGAAGATGCACATTTCATATAAGGGACATTAGAGCATTCAATCACTCAAGTTGATGTGGAAGTATGTGCATATACATGTAGCATGGTAATTTGGGCTTTATGTCACCAAATGAATACTTCTCTAATGTAGAGCTCAATAAAGGACGGAGAAGCATTACATCTAGTCAGGCTAAGGACACAATGCAATGGATCATTTCTTAGGCATGTAATATGGAATAGAAAACGATCACCATTGTCACGTTTTTTGGAAAGAAGAGCATGCATGGACTAGGATTATATCAAATCGATCCAAACAAGTCAGACAAGTTCAATACTAATTCATTTCAATGATCAACTAAAAGCATGAAAGACTCAAAGCTATCAAGCGCAAGCGACCATAGTTCGTACCTTGATACTAAGCTCGCTAGTTCTAGTCAAATAGAGGAATATTTACAGTTCCATTGCCTCGAAGCTAATGGAGTCGAATAAGGCCAAGCTGACCCTGAGGTTTAGGAAAACCTGACGATTAAGCGCCTTAGTGAAGATATCTGCGAATTTCCCTTCTGAAGATACGTGAATAAGCTCAATATGCTTGCGCTCCACATGGTCTCGTAGAAAGTGATGTCTTACGTCAATGTGCTTCATTCTTGTATGATGGACAGGATTCTTCGAAACACATATAGCGCTAGTATTATCACAAAATATAGATATAGTGTCAAGAGTAATACCATAGTCAACGAGCTGTTGCTTTATCCACAACACTTGAGCGCAACATTGCACTGCAGCTATGTATTCGGCCTCAGTTGTTGAAAGCGCTGTACAGTTTTGTTTCTTGGATCCCCAGGAGACTAAGCAAGGGCCAAGGAACTGTGCCATACCACTAGTGCTCTTTCTATCAGCCAAGTAACCTGCATAATCTGCATCGGTATAGCCAACAAGAGAAAGACCGCCCCCTTTGGAGTACCAAAGGCAAAGATCGTCAGACCCTTTTAAATACCTGAAGATGCGCTTTACGTGAGAAAGGTGAGAAGCGCGAGGGTCTGACTGTGATCGAGCGCATACACTAACGGCAAAAACAATATCAGGACGTGAAGCAGTTAAATACATTAGAGAACCTATCATACCTCGATACATGGTTTCATCTACCTTCTCAGCCATTAGATCTTTGTCCAGTTTTGTAGCAGTTGAGAGGGGAGTAGGACAAGGTTTAGAGTTCTGCATTTGATACTTCTTAAGCAACTCTTTGATGTATTTCTGCTGGTGAATCTCAATGCCTTCATACATTTTGTTTACTTGAAGCCCTAGAAAATACTTGAGCTCACCAATCATGCTCATACTGAACTTGAGGCTCATGGTGTTCTTAAAGTCTTCTACAAGCTGCAAGTTAGTAGAACCAAATATAATATCATCAACATAAATTTGAACAATGAGAATATCACCTTTCACTTCCCTTATGAAGAGGGTTTTGTCCACCAAACCTCTCTTGTAGTCATTTGCCAACAAGTACTTAGATAGACAGTCATACCAAGCGCGAGGGGCTTGCTTTAGTCCATATAGCGCTTTGTCAAGAAAGTACACGTGGTCTGGATAAGTTGGATCTTCAAATCCTGGTGGTTGCTTGACATAGACCTCCTCATTAAGCTTACCATTGAGGAAGGCTATCTTCACATCCATTTGAAATAGCTTGAATCCTTTGCGCGCTGCGTAAGCTATCAACAGTCGAATTGCCTCTAGACGAGCTACTGGTGCGTACGTTTCATTGTAGTCAATGCCCTCTTGTTGATTGTAACCCTGTGCAACAAGACGCGCTTTGTTTCGTACCACCACTCCACTATCATCCAGCTTGTTTCTGTATACCCAGCGCGTACCAATAATGCTTCTATCACCTGGCCGGGGTACTAGACGCCAAACTTGGTTGCGCTTGAACTCCTCTAACTCTTCTTGCATGGCTATTATCCAATCTGGATCTTGAAGCGCAACTTGTATGGACTCGGGTTCCTGTAAAGAAACCAAAGCACTACAAGCAAGCATGTTACGAACATTAGAGCGAGTCTGGGTACCTTTTTCATACTGAGATATGATCGCAGAAACTGGATGAGAGTTCATCTGTTGATAATCGCGCACGGTGACCTCTGTATTGTCTGGTAGCTTCATTGTTGTGGTTTTGGACAAGCTTTCACTACCACCAGAAAGGCCACTGGGTCCCGCTTGAGGACTTCCAGGTTGCGCTTCACCATTGCTAGGTCCCGCTTGAGAGCTAGAAGGGGTAGAATAAGTAACAAATGGAGTTACCTGACCTGGAGAAAGAGGTGAAGAAGGAGCAAGAACGTCAATGGATGGGCCACTTCCATGATCTTCATTCTGAGTGTTGTCCTCTGGAGTTGCTTCTTCACTGGGAATGCAGGCTTCTGTGGCCAAGGGATGAGAAGCGCATCTTCCACCATCATCATCGTCACTTTCCATACCTGAAGAAGGGATAGAAGGTTGCGCTTGAGGATTGGGAAGAGAAGCTGGAAGTAGATCATGACTGAAGAATGGATCATCGTTGATTTCTGGAGCACTTTCAAGCTCTCCTTCATTGAATTTCACATGGATGCTATCTTCTTCCCTCTTAGTTCTCAGGTTGAGTACTCTATATCCTTGACTAGTAGGTGCATATCCAAGGAAGATAGCCTCGTCATTCCTAGCATCAAATTTACCCAAAAGATCTCTCCCATTGTTATGGAGGTAGCACTTGCAACCAAACACCCTTAGGTGAGAGATATTCGGTGTACGCCCTTTAAGCAGTTCATAGGGAGTTTTCTCAAGAATAGGCCTTAAGAAGGCGTGGTTAGTTATATAACATGCAGTGCTCACAGCTTGAGCCCAATAGTGTGAAGCGACACCACTAGAGAGTAGCATTGTTCGTGCCATCTCTTGGAGTGTCCTATTCTTGCGCTCAGCCACACCATTTTGCTCAGGGGTTCTAGGAGTAGAGAAATTATGATCTATACCCCTATCCTCACAAAATGATAGGAACTCACCATTCTTGAATTCAGTTCCATTGTCAGAACGAATTGAACAAATGGGGAGCCCTAGCTTCTTTTCCAGTAAAAGCGCAAGAGCTTGAAACTTTGCAAAGGTTCCGCTCTTGTGTTTCAAGAAAAGAGTCCAGGTATAGCGAGAATAATCATCAACTATTACAAAAATATAGCGATTACCTCCTTTACTCTGCGTTCGTAGTGGTCCACATAAGTCCATGTGGAGAAGCTCAAGGGGAGCTTTAGTCTGCACTACCTTGATAGAGGGAAAGGAGCTACGAGTCGCTTTAGCTTTTGAGCAATCTGAGCATGAAGTCATGGATTCCACCTTGATGCGAGGAAGACCACGAACAAGATCTTTGGACTGAAGCTTGTTGAGTAGATGTAGACTTGCGTGTCCCATTCTCTTGTGCCAAAGATTTGTCGTTTCAGTGAGTTTAGCTAGACAAAGGTTGCGCTTAGGAGAGAAGGAGTGGTCGAAGAGGTAAGTGTTGTCTATGCGCTTGCCCTTAAGAAGCACCTCTTGTTCAGGACTGACCACTGCACACTCAGTTGTACTAAACCATACTTTATTACCTCCTTGGTCGCATAGTTGTGCTACACTCAGTAGATTGAACCGAAGCTTCTCTACTAAGTTTACATCTCCTATCTGAATGGCTTTGTTGAGATGCGCTTGTCCTTTAGCAATGATCTTCCCTTGCTTTTTGTCACCGAAGGAGACACTGCCTCCTTCCTTATCTTGGAATGAAAGTAGTAACTGTGGATCACCCGTCATATGGAGTGAGCAATCGCTGTCGATATACCACCTACATTTCATCCCAACCTGCAAAAGTAGAGATCAAGCTTTGATCTCCCATCGAAGCTTGCGCTTCGTGGGAATATTAGACATAGCTATTTCTGAGCTAGTCTTTTGGACTGGCTCATAATAGCTAGGATCGTTCAGATCTAACACAATGTGAGGTCGCGCTGGACAAAGCGCACCTCTGTTTCCAGAAGCGCAACCGTGCTCAATAGAGGACTGTTGAATACGTGTACGCTTGCCCTTTTTTTTAGCCATTGGCTTATAAGGCTTACTCTTAAGGACCTTCAAGTCCTTGCACTCACGCTTGTCATGTCCATTTTGACCACAAAAGGTACAGTAATGGTTACCTCTTACATAACCATACTTGCCCTTTCCCGGTCTAAATGGTTCTTTCTTTTGCAAGACGGGAGGCTGAGTTGGGTTATGCGCTTGTTTCTTATACACATGATGCGCTTTTCCCCCACATTCTGAAGGTTGTTCCTCAAGTACCTTAATCCTGCTCTTCAAATGAGAGTTTTCACTCTTGTAGGCAGTTAGGTCTTGTTCAAGTGATTTGATCTTAGAAGATAATTCACTTGCTTGAGGAGGAATGGAGGAAGAGGAAGATTCCTGGGGGTCATAACCTAATCCAGGTCTAGCTTTAACAAAGATTGTTTGAGGGACAGACTTTGTTTCCACTAACTTAGTAAGAGCATCAACCTTTGATATGATCTGATCAAGCTTAACATCTTTAGTTGAGACAGAGTTACTTTCCAACCCTTTACCATGACAAAGTTCACAAGATTTAGAGAGGAGTGTGGTTTTTTCATGTAAATGTTTGGAAAGCTCAACCAGTTCTTCCTTAGCATTATCAAGTTCAACAAGCCGTGCTCTAGCATCAGTTGCTAGAGACTTATGTTGAACCATAAGCTCTTTTAGAAGGAGGATAAGATTGCGCTTGGGAAGAATGTCAAGGTTCGGATCATTTACCTCAATCTCAGAGCCAGAGTCTGAGTCAGATGCGGCGCCAGCCATTAAGTACAAGTCAGGTTGCGCTCCATCTTCCGAATCGTCATCAGATTCTCCCCAAAGCGTGACGAACGCTTGTTTGGGGGGCTGTTTTGAGCTTGAGCCTGGATTTACTTTTGGATGAGGACACACTTTTGCAAGGTGACCTTTCTCGTTGCAGTTGAAACAAGTGAAATCCCTGAGGTCGCGCTACTTATAGGTAGAGTCGCGCTTGAGACCGCCTTGTTTCTTAAATTTTTTTTCACGAGCTTGGTTATCATAGCAACGTCCCTATCATCGTCGTCTTCTCCTTCATCATCATTTTCAAGCTTTTGGAGAACACGAGATAACTTGAGCGCCATTCCTTTGTTCTCTCGTTCTGAGTGCTTTTCCTCGTTGTTCTTGATTTCCTGCACTTTGAATTTCCCTGCAAGAACAGAGATAGGCAATTCTCGAGTTTCCTTGGACTGAAGAAGAATTTGCTTGAGGGTTGTATACTTTGAGTTCACTCCATGAATGAACGCCATAGAATACTCCCAAGTTTTCTTCTCCATTCCAGCAGAAATCATCTTGTCATACAGGATTTGACACCGAGAATGATAATCAGAAACAAGCTCATTTTCCCCCATTCGAATGGAGCAAAATTCGCGATTAAGCTCAAAGACACGGTTGTCCTTCATATCATCACTACCTGAGTGCATGTTTATAATGGTTTTACACATGGCTTGGGCAGTGGGGAGGGACATTACCTTGTCTATATCTTTCCTTGAAAGAGCATTAAGAATGAGCTGTCGCGCTTTAGCATTCTTCTCCATAAGTTGGTACTCTTTTGCTTCCCATTTTGAGTCATCCGTTTTGGAGATCTTCTCATCACCCTTTTCAATAATCTTCCAGCACTGGTAGTCCATCTGCTGGATGTAATTCTTCGTCATTGTGAGCCACCATTCGAGTTCGCCTTCAACAAGGACATGGGGCTTGGCGAGAGAAATACCGAGGTTGAAACTGGCCATTGTTCTAGACTTGAGAATCCTTTTGAACCTGTAAAAGGATTAGTGCAAATAGCTAACCTGTAGCTCTGATACCAATTGTAGAACAACACGTGTTTGATCAGCTATTGTTCGCTGTCACTAAGGTTCATTAAGCCTTAGTTGCGCTTAACAAGGATTCAATTGCGCTTTGAATACTTGGCTTGCGCTTAACCTATGATGAACTATTAGTAATGAATTTACTAAAGTCCTTAAGTGCGGAAAAGGTTAGACAGACAATAAAGCGCGCTTTAAGTTGTTAAAGCGCACCTATATTTGCACACACAAGAATTTCCAAACGGTGAGAACCCTAAGTCACTAGCTAACTCGGGATAAAACTCACCCCTACACTTGTATTGATTAAGAAGGGATTACAATCTCTCGCTTCAACACTTGAAGCTCACTCGTAAGCACTTTCTCTACAATACTCTGAGTTCAGTTCTGAAGAACAAGAAGGCACTCTCAACACTCTCTGATTACAAACGAAATATCTCTTAAGCTCTCTCTAGCTTCCTATATTCTCTATGTTTGCAATACCTAGAATGAATGCAATAGTACTCTATTTATACACAATCCTTAAGCTAACCTATAACTCAATTGTATAACAAACAAAGACTAAGCACAATGCCACCTCATCAATCCGCGTGCCTTGATCACTTCACCAGAATTAATCAACGGCTTGGAGTGAATTGGTTTTGTTCTTCATGTGTTGATCCACGCCACATAAGCAATCCGTGTGCTTCAAGCTCTAACAAACTCTTTCCACGCTGGCGATCCCTGGAGTGGCGTCCCAAAGAGTGTAAAGTTCTTCTCGCACCTTCCTGTGCACACAACTTGCACTCTCCCGCTTTACCAGCCTTCGTAGCGTGTAGATTTGTTCTTCTGCTCTCTGGCGCACCCTAAGCTTCAGTGGAACCTCGTGGTCAACTTTCTTCAACTTCATTCAAGCGCGTCTCTACGCCCTCGAAGCTCGATCACTCTTACTTCTTGGTCTTGAATGGATTTATTAAACACCGTTTGCGAAACTTACTTTCTCTGTTTGGTGTTAAGCGCGATTGTGACCAGTCAAGCGCATCTCTAAGTGACTTAAGCGCATCCTTACAAATATGGCAATGACCTGGAAGGCTTAAAAACACTAAGAGATTAAACATATTAGTTTGTTATTATCAAAACAAAGAGAAATAGATTAAACTTTAATAAGACGATTAAAACTCAACTAACAAAGGGGATCGTAAATCAGCTAACTAAAGGTGAAATGAAGGTCAAAGATGAGATGCAAGACATTGTACTCATTAGCTTCCTACTTGATAGTTCGGATATGTTGGATGTCACTCTCAGTAACTTTGCACCAGATAGGAAGCTTACCATGGAAACTATCAGTGATAGCCTTCTAAACGAAGAAGCCATGAGGAAGGAGCGAGGCATGAGTTTGCACTCAGAGGCAAACGTCATCCATAGTTTAGGTAGAGAAGAGGCACGTGGGAGCTACAGACACCGAGACCAAGACCAACCTCAAGAACGGTCCAAGTCATGCACTAGGGTTACCTACTACTACTGTGGAAAGGTGGGCCACAAAAGATCATACTTTCGGACTCTAAAGGAACACCAGTAGACGCGTAAAGTCAAATTAGATAGGTTCAATCCAACAAAAAGGCAAGACGGAAGAACTAACAGTGTCATGACAAAAGTCGATGAGGAGGTATATCTCATTGGAGAAGATTTTCTAACATTGTCTATGATGAAAGCACATGGATCGTAGATAGTAGTGCTTCCATACACGTCACCCATAGGAGCTTCTTTACTACCCACTAAAGTGGTGACTTCGGTTATGTCCTGATGAGGAACGAATGAAGAAGCAAGATTGCCAGAAAGGGTAATGTCATCCTCAAATTAAGCACGAGATGCAGTCCTTAAGGATGTAAGGCATGTTCCGACATGCGCCTCAACCTCATATCTGGAGGATTGTTCGATGATGCCGGTATGGTGAACACCTTTGGCTATGGAAAATGGAAACTCGCCAAAGGCATCTTGCTCGTGGCTGGATGGATACGAGGAGGAAAATTGTACAGGAAATACACCAAACTTTGCAAGGAGGAGGTGAATCTCGCAAGCATGGACATGGAGATATGGCACCAAAGGCTAGGGCATATAAGTGGGAAATGTCTTCAAATTCTTTTCTCGTGCATGGATCTAGATCAAGCACGTTTGCCGGATCATAGATCGTGTGACTTTGTGTTTAATTGTGTTTGAGAAATAGTATAATGGCTCAACAAGGTGCGAGCCTGAACGGGGTTTGATGCCAATGCAAGAGAGGAGATAAAGTAAACTTCTAAATTGTATATCCTCAATGTAATTGTAAAAGGATTACAAGAAGGATTATATCCAAATAACTCTTCCAAAATCCTAGTGGGCTTGGGCCTTATTTTAACAAATGGGTCGACTCTCTTAAGCATAAGAGAAGCACACACCTAAAATAGAAAAATGTATAAAACATGGAAATGATAGTTAACTGATAAAAAATAAGATTAATCATAAAACATATAATAACTATATACCAAGTATTAGTCCAAGGAGGACGATATGGTTTTGCTCTTCTCGGACTCTCAGTGGATCGTCTGATGGAAGGGCAGAATTGCATCATTATCCCTCTTTTGGAATCGAAGCGTCCCCGCTTCAGACATGTAGGAGCAAGGGAGATCAAATGCATAGAAGTCAAGGAGTGTGTGAACTCTAGGTAGGGCACAAGACCAACTCTAGGCACCTCAAAGTCCTTGCTTCGGACACTAATGTATACTCTATATCCAAGAAATACAATGGGGGTGCACAATACTTTGTCACCTTCATTGGTGATCACTCAAGGAAAGTTTGTTTGAATTTGTTGAAATCTAAGGAGTAAGTCCTTGATGCCTTTAAGGAGTTTTTTGCATGAGTTGAAAGGGAAACCGGATAGAAGCTCAAATGTGTCCAATCAAACAATGGTGGTGAGTACCGTGGTCCCTTTGAGGCATTATGTAAATCTCATGGAATCAGGATAGAGAAGATACCACCCATGACACCACAACTGAACTGACTTGCTAAGAGACTGAATCAAACAATAGAAGAAAGAGTTCGATGCATGAGATCTCACGCCAAACTACCTAAGCTATTCTGGGAAGACATTTTCATGATAGAGGATGACATCATCAACCTCTCACCGTCAATTCCCATGGAGTGAGATATCCTAGAGAAGGTCTGGTCAGGTAAGAAGATCTCATAAGATCACTTGAAGGTGTTTGGTTGTAGGGTGTTCGTTCACATCCCCAAGGATGAACAAGCTAAGCTAGATTCCAAAACCAAGGAGTGAATCTACCTAGGCTCACCTAGAGATGAGTTCTGTACCTCCTTTGGGTCCGTATCAACCGGAAAATTGTCAAAATCCGGAATGTCGTGTTCTTTGAGTACTAGACTATAGAAGACATCAAGAAGAATAAGTCAAAGTTAAGAGATAGCATGGACTCCTTCCCTTCTCAAGTACCGCCATGTGAATCAGAAGAAGTCGATGGGCACAATGAAGATGAAGATGGTGCCCCTATTTCTTATCTGAATGATCAAGAGGATGATGAAGACACGCGAACAAAGTCAGACAATGCGTTAGAAATTCTTCCAGATCATGATCTAAGATGGTGTTATAGAAATAGGAAATGGTCCACTAGATATTCTCGAGAACAGTAAGTGACCCTCATGAATGAGGGGGAGCCTGAGAGCTATAACGAGGCCATGGTCGACACTTATAAGGTCGAGTGGATCAAATCCATGTAAGATGAGATGAAATCCTTTCATGAGAACCACACCTACGAGTTGGTAGAGCTGCCTAAAGGAAGGAAAGCCTTGAAGATCAAATGGGTGTACTAGATAAAGTCTGAGGAGAACTTACAACGAAGCCCCGATACATGCTCGACTGGTTGTGAAGGGATTCTAGTGGTGAAGATGTCTTCCATCCGAGTTGTGCTCGGTCTAGCTACAGCTCTAGACCTGGAGATTGAGCAACAAGATGTCAAGACAACCTTCCTCCACAGGGAGATTGAGGAGGAGATTTACATGGAGCAACCATAAGGATTTAAAGTCCGGGAAAGGAGAACCTGGTGTGACAATTGAGGAAGAGCGTGTGCGGTCTAAAGCAGGTCCGCGGCAGTTGTATAAGAAGGTCAACTCTTTCATGGAGGATCACAACTTCTAGAAAATGATGAATGACCACTAAGTATACATGAAGAGGTATGCAAGAAAAGAATTTCTCATACACTTGCTCTATGTCGAGGACATGTTGATTGTAAGTCATGACCACAAAAAGATAGTGCCCAGAAGAAAGATTTGAGCAAGAGCTTTGCCATGAAAGATTTAGGACCAGTTCGACAAATTCTTAGAATGAAGATCACTCACGATAGATTGAGAAAGCTTCTATGGCTATCCCAAGACCGGTACATTAAAAAAGGTATTGGAGAGATTGAACTTGCACAAGGCAAAGCCGGTAAGAACTCCACTTGTTGGACAATTCTAGTTGATTTTGAAGTAGAGTATAACAAGAGATTAGGAGAGGGAGGAAATGAAGAGTACTCCCTATATGTCAGTAGTAGGAAGTCTTATGTACACGATGGTGTGCACTAGATAGAATTTGATATTGCCTACACAGTTGGAGTTGTGAGCTGCTTCCTAGCGAATCGAGGGAAGGACTACTAGGTAGCATTGAAATGGATCCTTAAGTATTTACAGGGCACGATCAAGAAGTGCCTATGCTTTGGAAAACGGAAATCTTGAGTTGAAGGGCTTCACGGATGCAGATTAGGTCAGGGACAATGGTTCCAAGAAATCAACATCGGGTTATGCAACAACCTTTGTTAGGGGAGGAGTTTCCTGCCAATTGAAGCTACAGAAATGTGTTGCCTTGTCAACAACCGAAGTAGAGTACATTGAAACTAATGAAGCCTGCAAGGAAATCTTGTGAATGAAGAACTTCCTACAAGAGCTAGAAATCAAGAAGGAGATCTACGTCCAACTATGTGACAACCAAAGCACTATTCACTTGGCGAAGAATATGACTTTACACTCTTCTCAAAGCAAATCGACATACGCCATCATTGGATCTTAGAAGTTCTTGAAGAAAAGGTGCTACATCTCATTAAGATAAACATGGATGAGAACTGTTCAGACGTAGTGACCAAGGTACTTCCGATCAAGAAGTTTGAAGACTTTTGTCAAGGCATTGGAGTCGCAACATACTCGGGCTAAGTCAGGAAATCAGATATTTGTTATGATTTTTCCTTCCTTATCCGAAACTACAAACTAATGGGCTTGATTAAAAGGTAGAAACATATAGTCAAGAAAATGCTAGAAACTTAAGAAAGATTGGATAAGCATGAAAGTTAAAGTGAATTCTAGAAACTAGATTAAGATAAGATCAAATGAAAGATCTAAAATTCTATGGAACTTAGAAAATCCACTACCTCCCACTAGTATAAATAGGAGGAGGTGTTAGTCTTTTGTCATTATCCTACAAGCAAATCCACACAGTAATACAAGGAAGCATTCAAAGCCTTGAAGCAACGTTAACCTTCTTCTCTTAGCTTGCTCATAAAATTAGTTTGCCGTGAAGCAAGGGTAGCCTTCTTCTCTTAGCTTGCTCAGAAAATTAATTCGCCTTGTCCTAATTTTCTTTCCAAGATACAAAAATTAATTTGTTTATCTAGTTCTCCAATTCCCATCTTAATCTTGTGAAAGAGGAAAAATCAACATACTGAACCGAATTTTTTTTTGTTCTTATAACTTGTTGATAGATGAGTGCAATATGAACATGTTGTAAAGAATCGACCAACATCGTTTACATTGACGTTGTCAAGGGAATATTAGTAGACTTGCTAAAAAAATCTCATAAAATTTATTTTTATAGAAACCCACTTTTTATTTATTAAATTTGACAGGAAACTATTTCTTGTAAGACTAATTATAATTAACCAAATTTGTTATTTCTATTAATAATCAATCACCCATTTCAAAATTCATTAACTCTGATCCGTTAAATCTATAAAAGTGTCACTTTACCTTTAATTTCTTTAGAGAAGAGATTAAACAATATTTTAATTGGAGATGATCTATTGGACTAAATATTCCGAGAAAATGGAGAAAAATTAAATGTATCGTTTTGAGTTACTAAATCCCAGAATTACCTTGTAAAATGAATTTACTGGTTTAAACTTAGAAAAAAAATGTTTACGTTTTGATGAATTTGCCGACACCCCATCGCCGACAGTGAGCACAATACAATTTCACGGATTATTTACTCGGCCGTTGCGATGTTTAAAATATCTTCTTTTAGAAGAACAGGATTATATTCGCCAATGATGGAAACTTTATATATTCGATAATGATGTAATACTTGATTGAACTACTGTCAAATAGTTGGGATTTTTCAACATCAAAATAAGTTGTTAAAGGGGTGTTATCTTAATGGTACATGGATTGTCTAATATAATAGAAGGGGTCCTGTTGGTCTGTTCCCAAAAAAAAAAATCAAAACAACTTCGGGGTTTTTTTGGATTTTATCAGTGAACACATTATAGATTTAGAAAAGTTTATATAAGAAAAAAATTGATATTCTAATCATAATTAGATGACTTTTTAACAAATTCTATCTAGATTAAGATAATGAATTTTGGATTATTTTCTTCTTACTAGCATATGGCACGGGAATATTTTAATATATAAGTTGTAAACATTAATTATATTATCATTATTTTTACATATTTAAGTTATGAAAAACTGTCAAGTGAGAATGAATATTATCATGAGAAATGAAAATGAACATGGAGCATCAAATTTTGCCGGTCGTTGCAGACATTAATCGGCCATTGACCGGCGTTGGCTGGTGTTGACCATTGACCATTTAATGTACACCAATGCATATGAATCAAGCACTAATGCGGAGAAACCATGCACTAATGCATAAAAATTGAATCCTTTATCACAAAACTCATGCACTTTATGATAAAACTTACGCACTTTTCAAAAAAATTAATGCCCTTTATACTAAAATTCAGATACTTTTTGAAAAAAACTCATGCACTTTACGGTAAAACTCTTGCACTTTACTGTAAAACTAATGCACTTTTCAGTAAAACTCATGCACTGTACGTTAAAGCTCATACACTTTTAACCAAATCATGCACTTTACAATAAAACTCGTGCACTATCCAAAAGATCCCAATCACTTTTCAACAAAACTCATGCACTTCACAGTAAAATGCATGCACTTTATAAGAAAACATATGCACTTTACACTAAACTTCATGCATTTTTCAACAAAACTCGTGCACTTTTCAATAAAACTCGTGCACTTTTTAACAAAAGTTATGTACTAATGCACATAAATAATGCACTAATGTGCAGAAATAATGCACTAATCCTAACAAACCAAGCATGCATTAATGCTCAGAAACCATGCACTAATGCTAACACACCAACCATTGATCGATAGTAACCGGTGTTGACCGGGTGTTGACCAACATTGACCATTGACCATGACTGTTGAATATTGACTAGATGATCAATTCTATCCATTCTAGAAGTTAGAAGAGTCGAAAATCTTTTAAAAAAATCAAATTGAAACTATAGATTGTATGTTGAAAACCTAGATTTTGTTTTAAAAATGGCACGTTTCGTGTAATCTAACTATATTAATTAGTAATTCTTTTTTGTAAAAACTTTTTCGATAGGGAGAGATGGCTGAGTTGACGAAAGCATCGGATTGCTAATCCGTTGTATGAGTCATTCTTACCGAGGGTTCGAATCCCTCTCTTTCCATTCGGTTGATGATTTATTATTTTTTTATGTTTTTCTTTTCTTGATTTTTATAAAAAAAAAGACACGAAAAAAAGTAAGGAAACTTATCTTTTATTCTTCATCGCCAGGATTACTTATAAAAAATCCAATGGATAGGATGTATTCTTATTTCTCATTTTAGTGTCCATTCTCATGTAAATCGGATCCTTTAGTTATAGATAATATTATAATATTTGTATAACATAATTTATTTTGTATGTGAGATTTAATGAGACGATGAATAGGTATTTGATAAAATAGTGACACATTGAATAGTACTACTATAATCTAATAAAATAAACGATCCATATTTAAGTTCTATTGAATTTGGATCGTTTAGATTTATAATCGACTTTTTAAAGTGATTTCCGAATCACGACGATAAATTGATTTATGACAAAAATTTCAATGTATGTTAAACACGTATTCAATTCATATTTATATACCTTTTTTACAATTTAATACTAAAATAAAATATAGTTAATAAGAAGTTCTTTATATATACATCAGATTTTTCGCCTGGTACCCTTGAGTTATAAAGGAATTCGTCGGGTATACCAAACTTTTATATAATTCGTCGGGTAACCTTGAGGTTTATTTTTTGTTTGTGTTATACCCTTCCGTTTAAATCATTAAACATGATTCAATAAATAAATAAAAAAAGTAACGCAAAGTTAAAGCAAGAAAGAAAGGGGATGGCTCACTCTTTCTTCGGTATCAGTTCTCTGCCATTTTCTTCTATCTCCATATCTCATCTTCTTCATTTTCTTTAGTTTCTTCTTCTACTCTCATATTCTTTCTTTCTCCTTCTACTTTCATCTTCTTTTCTTCATCTTTCTTCTTTTTCCACTCGCGCTCTACTCAAGCTCTCTGCCAATTCTTGTCTACCCGATACCTCTTTGATTCCCTAGACGGTGCCGGTGGTTCCCAAAACCATTCGACCGACCATCAACTTTGTTAGTGGTCGTCGCACCACCTATTCAGCCACTGCACCTACTCCGTTCCTTCAATTGCAGGGTTCTTCGTTTCGCTTCACTATCTCCAATCACTACTACAAAAACTGCTTTTTAGCCCTGGTGTATAAGGGAATAGAGCCCGAATATAGCCAAAAAAGGTCCGGATTTCAGGTCTTTGGGCTAAAAAGTTAAAGAGCCCGGAACACTAACACACGCCCGGGCTCTATACTTGAAAGAGCGCGCGGCTGAAAGAATACTTTTCCCCCGGACCACTCTTACTCAATATCCGGGCTGTAAAGTACAATATCTAAAAACGCATGAGTGCATGCGCCCGGGCTATATTCCTCCCATATCCGGGCTAAACGGATAATCTTTTTTATCTTGAAAAACGGATTTTGCTTAATATACCGATCCACTTTCCTGTATATATATAATGTATTATTCATACGAATCTCAACACTGTATAAGTCACATTAATAACCTGAAATTGCTAATAATAATCCAAATATAATACATCAACATTTATAATATAATTGTTCACTTAATTTTACCAAAAGTATATAATTAGCTTGCAACTCATAAACATAAATAGTAAGTGTTACATAATCATAATTGATTTGAAAGAGACAAATAAGCATAAATAGTAAGTGGCAACCAACAAGCCTTATCCTTGATGGACTTCTCCCAAATAATACTTTCGATAGTATTTCTCAAGTGCATGATCTAAAAGAGACAAAACATAGGAGATGACATAGTGTTAGAATAGACGTACATGTCAACCTACCAGAAGTTTTTTTCATGCATAAGACAGACTATGCAAATTATTATTTAATACTACAGAAGCACAAAATTATAAATAAAAGGTGGGGAATAACTTATATCATTCCATGGCAAGCCATTTATATGTGATTCCTTTAAACAGACTAAACTATAGCCCAAGGCTAGAGAATTTTTCTCCAGTTAAGATTTCAGACCCTGCAGATATGCACAAATTTATTTTCAGTAAATACATTGATAATTGAGGTAACAATTAGAACTATAAGACCTTCAAGCTTCAGCATGGTATTGATTACATTTCACGATTTTGGTTCATCATTCAACTCTAACTCAAACTGAAAATTTCAGTAAACATATGCCTTTTCACATGTATAATTGGCTAATCGCTCTGTCTCTTAAACCAAAACTTCAACCTTAAAGAGCCTAGCTTAATTTCATAAAACTATCTAACCTCCTTTTCCTATTAATATTATTTTCTAAGTTGTGGAAGAAATATCCAAATCGTTAACACTTTAACCATATTTCACTTACTCAATTGAAAATATATCATGGAGGCTGAAACAAACTACTTAAAGTTGTGGAAATGGTATGAAAGACCAATTAACTGAAGCTTGCCATTTATTTAGGAACTATCATATAAGTTACACTGAGATTATAAAAATTAACATAGAATATTGAGGAAGGGTCTTATCAAGTGAGCAACCAAGATATAGTAAAATGGAAGTTACAACATAATTAATGTCTTATAAATAATTAAACGTAATAGGTTACTTACATGCTTTAATCCTTCATGTAGATGGTTAACCTCATGCGAGATGTGACACTTAAGAGAATAAGGGTATTCTTTCTTAGAACTTTCTTCACCACTTTCTACACAATGTATCCTATCCATTAAGCATATGATTCATCTTGTTATGAACAAAAACAAGGATGCCTTTCTGGTTGGAGAGTAAACGCATATTACTATATAGACAATTAAATGTGTCACGTTGATCAGCAGTTTATCTTAACTGCAGATTCTATTCAATCTCAGATACTCAAAATAATATTTTAAATTCTTCTATTTCAAGACAACAACAATACTCGGAGACTTAGTAAACCAATTCTGAGGTAATTGTATTAATTGCTAACAATATGCATTAATGATCATTATTGGAAATATGAATACACTGTATCGTCAATCTACAGGTCAGTAAGCCAAAAAAGTAATATAATTAAGTTTACTAATTTTAGAAGGACATCATGCAGCATGGTGTAACTATAAGATCATATAGCATCTACTCTAGATGAACATAACATTTTCCAATATAGTACTTGATCCCCCACCTCCCAAATGAAAGGAGAAAAAAAAAGAGAGCGAAGGAGATAATTAAATTTATATCATGTAATTCTAACCCTTAGTGCAGATCCACAGGGAAACCATATCATGCATTTGACTTGTATCTCAGCAAAGCACAACTGTATAATAGACTATGGAAGGCCAAAACATCACTAGATCAACCTAAATGAAAGGAGAAAAAAGAGAGGGCGAAGGAGAAAATTAAATTTATATCATGTAATTCTAACCCTTACTTCAGATCCTGAAAGAAACCATATCATGCATTTCACTTGTATCTCAGCAAAGCACAACTGTAGAATAGATTATGGAAGGCCACAACATCACTACATCGACCTAACATCATTATAAACCTGAAATGGCTATGGCTTTGATAAAAATTGATGCTCTATATGGATTTCTAGAGATAAAGGATTTCACAACCTCATTTCTTAGAGTAAAGAAACTTATGTAGTTCAAAAGACCCATCCTTTAGATGGAGGTAACAAACATAGAAAACATGGAATGAGAAAACTCATATGCATGCATATTTGTAATATTTAAAATAATGTTTTCTGCACTTCATCTTGAACAATCTGGAATATTGCCCCTTGGAAGACTCAAGTATGAAGTGAAAGGCAAAAAATGATATAGAGTATGAGACTCATGTCCCATAGGCTAAGCAAACCTTTAGTTTTCATAGATAACTATCAAGCTCTCCACTAATACTATCTAGCAAGAAAAAGTTGTGCTTCACCTCAGCTCTCACCAACCAGCGATTGCTACAGAACACAATCAAAACTGTTTAGGACAAGACAAAAATATATGGAAAATAATAGGCATCACTACAGAATATGAAGCTTCACAAAATTATACTCAAGTAGAAGAATTACATGTATTTGTTAAGTAGTTCAGTATATTATGTGACACTGTGATGTAAATTCTGGAAAAATAGTGACGTAAATTCTGGAAAAAGGGTGGGAACGAATCACTAAGCGACATGAAAGATTATTTCCAAATCAAAATTAATTACCAGTTTAGAGCACCAAAAATATAGGCATATAAATAACGGCAACGTTACTTATACAAAGTACATCTTCAGGAAATTATGAAGTGGGTAACAGTAATACATTATAAAAAAATTATTTCATAAAGGTTTAGCTTCTTTTGTTTATCCAACTCGTGTTGGTTTAAAATGCATCAAGACAACCATACGATGAGTATCCTACTCTTGCTGAACAATGATTACCTAACCAGAGTGGTGGTACATTTGCCTCATCAGTGTAGCAGAACATAAACCTCCCATTGTCGCTTAAGAAGCAAAACCTGTACAGTTTCAACCCTTGGGAATCCGCGAAACCGGAAATCTCAACACGGTCATAGCCAATCGACAATGACAAAGTGAATAACATATTGAATATGGGTAAGTCCCTACACAATGGGATATGGAAACTAGCTCCTGGTGTTGTTAAACCTTCAATCCGGTACCCATGTAAGTGTACATATATATCAGTA
>NW_027367899.1:0-53926 GCF_046119375.1 Phyllobates terribilis | reverse complement strand
AAAGAAGATTCAAAGAGAGTGAGATGCCAGCTCCTTTCATTCAGTCAGTAGCTTCAAACATTTCTGGACGTTTTTCAATGGCAAAAATCAATGAATATTGTAAATGCACAAACAGTAATATCTCCACATTGCAAGGTGCAATTCTGAAATTTTTTGCTTTTTCCTGTTAATCCTAGCATGATAAAGAAGATTCAAAGAGAGTGAGATGCCAGCTCCTTTCATTCAGTCAGTAGCTTCAAACATTTCTGGTATATGAAAAACATGTTTTTCAATGGCAAAAATCAATGAATATTGTAAATGCACAAACAGTAATATCTCCACATTGCACGGTGCAATTCTGAAATTTTTTGCTTTTTCCTGTTAATCCTAGCATGATAAAGAAGATTCAAAGAGAGTGAGATGCCAGCTCCTTTCATTCAGTCAGTAGCTTCAAACATTTCTGGTATATGAAAAACATGTTTTTCAATGGCAAAAATCAATGAATATTGTAAATGCACAAACAGTAATATCTCCACATTGCACGGTGCAATTCTGAAATTTTTTGCTTTTTCCTGTTAATCCTAGCATGATAAAGAAGATTCAAAGAGAGTGAGATGCCAGCTCCTTTCATTCAGTCAGTAGCTTCAAACATTTCTGGTATATGAAAAACATGTTTTTCAATGGCAAAAATCAATGAATATTGTAAATGCACAAACAGTAATATCTCCACATTGCACGGTGCAATTCTGAAATTTTTTGCTTTTTCCTGCTAATCCTAGCATGATAAAGAAGATTCAAAGAGAGTGAGATGCCAGCTCCTTTCATTCAGTCAGTAGCTTCAAACATTTCTGGTATATGAAAAACATGTTTTTCAATGGCAAAAATCAATGAATATTGTAAATGCACAAACAGTAATATCTCCACATTGCACGGTGCAATTCTGAAATTTTTTGCTTTTTCCTGCTAATCCTAGCATGATAAAGAAGATTCAAAGAGAGTGAGATGCCAGCTCCTTTCATTCAGTCAGTAGCTTCAAACATTTCTGGACGTTTTTCAATGGCAAAAATCAATGAATATTGTAAATGCACAAACAGTAATATCTCCACATTGCAAGGTGCAATTCTGAAATTTTTAGCTTTTTCCTGTTAATCCTAGCATGATAAAGAAGATTCAAAGAGAGTGAGATGCCAGCTCCTTTCATTCAGTCAGTAGCTTCAAACATTTCTGGTATATGAAAAACATGTTTTTCAATGGCAAAAATCAATGAATATTGTAAATGCACAAACAGTAATATCTCCACATTGCACGGTGCAATTCTGAAATTTTTTGCTTTTTCCTGTTAATCCTAGCATGATAAAGAAGATTCAAAGAGAGTGAGATGCCAGCTCCTTTCATTCAGTCAGTAGCTTCAAACATTTCTGGTATATGAAAAACATGTTTTTCAATGGCAAAAATCAATGAATATTGTAAATGCACAAACAGTAATATCTCCACATTGCACGGTGCAATTCTGAAATTTTTTGCTTTTTCCTGCTAATCCTAGCATGATAAAGAAGATTCAAAGAGAGTGAGATGCCAGCTCCTTTCATTCAGTCAGTAGCTTCAAACATTTCTGGTATATGAAAAACATGTTTTTCAATGGCAAAAATCAATGAATATTGTAAATGCACAAACAGTAATATCTCCACATTGCACGGTGCAATTCTGAAATTTTTAGCTTTTTCCTGTTAATCCTAGCATGATAAAGAAGATTCAAAGAGAGTGAGATGCCAGCTCCTTTCATTCAGTCAGTAGCTTCAAACATTTCTGGTATATGAAAAACATGTTTTTCAATGGCAAAAATCAATGAATATTGTAAATGCACAAACAGTAATATCTCCACATTGCACGGTGCAATTCTGAAATTTTTAGCTTTTTCCTGCTAATCCTAGCATGATAAAGAAGATTCAAAGAGAGTGAGATGCCAGCTCCTTTCATTCAGTCAGTAGCTTCAAACATTTCTGGTATATGAAAAACATGTTTTTCAATGGCAAAAATCAATGAATATTGTAAATGCACAAACAGTAATATC
Organism: Phyllobates terribilis; assembly: GCF_046119375.1. Classification (NCBI taxonomy): domain Eukaryota; kingdom Metazoa; phylum Chordata; class Amphibia; order Anura; family Dendrobatidae; genus Phyllobates; species Phyllobates terribilis. The sequence continues at coordinate 51,876 of NW_027367899.1, read as the reverse complement.
TCCACATTGCACGGTGCAATTCTGAAATTTTTTGCTTTTTCCTGTTAATCCTAGCATGATAAAGAAGATTCAAAGAGAGTGAGATGCCAGCTCCTTTCATTCAGTCAGTAGCTTCAAACATTTCTGGTATATGAAAAACATGTTTTTCAATGGCAAAAATCAATGAATATTGTAAATGCACAAACAGTAATATCTCCACATTGCACGGTGCAATTCTGAAATTTTTAGCTTTTTCCTGTTAATCCTAGCATGATAAAGAAGATTCAAAGAGAGTGAGATGCCAGCTCCTTTCATTCAGTCAGTAGCTTCAAACATTTCTGGACGTTTTTCAATGGCAAAAATCAATGAATATTGTAAATGCACAAACAGTAATATCTCCACATTGCAAGGTGCAATTCTGAAATTTTTTGCTTTTTCCTGTTAATCCTAGCATGATAAAGCAGATTCAAAGAGAGTGAGATGCCAGCTCCTTTCATTCAGTCAGTAGCTTCAAACATTTCTGGTATATGAAAAACATGTTTTTCAATGGCAAAAATCAATGAATATTGTAAATGCACAAACAGTAATATCTCCACATTGCACGGTGCAATTCTGAAATTTTTTGCTTTTTCCTGTTAATCCTAGCATGATAAAGAAGATTCAAAGAGAGTGAGATGCCAGCTCCTTTCATTCAGTCAGTAGCTTCAAACATTTCTGGTATATGAAAAACATGTTTTTCAATGGCAAAAATCAATGAATATTGTAAATGCACAAACAGTAATATCTCCACATTGCACGGTGCAATTCTGAAATTTTTTGCTTTTTCCTGTTAATCCTAGCATGATAAAGAAGATTCAAAGAGAGTGAGATGCCAGCTCCTTTCATTCAGTCAGTAGCTTCAAACATTTCTGGTATATGAAAAACATGTTTTTCAATGGCAAAAATCAATGAATATTGTAAATGCACAAACAGTAATATCTCCACATTGCACGGTGCAATTCTGAAATTTTTTGCTTTTTCCTGCTAATCCTAGCATGATAAAGAAGATTCAAAGAGAGTGAGATGCCAGCTCCTTTCATTCAGTCAGTAGCTTCAAACATTTCTGGTATATGAAAAACATGTTTTTCAATGGCAAAAATCAATGAATATTGTAAATGCACAAACAGTAATATCTCCACATTGCACGGTGCAATTCTGAAATTTTTTGCTTTTTCCTGCTAATCCTAGCATGATAAAGAAGATTCAAAGAGAGTGAGATGCCAGCTCCTTTCATTCAGTCAGTAGCTTCAAACATTCCTGGACGTTTTTCAATGGCAAAAATCAATGAATATTGTAAATGCACAAACAGTAATATCTCCACATTGCAAGGTGCAATTCTGAAATTTTTAGCTTTTTCCTGTTAATCCTAGCATGATAAAGAAGATTCAAAGAGAGTGAGATGCCAGCTCCTTTCATTCAGTCAGTAGCTTCAAACATTTCTGGTATATGAAAAACATGTTTTTCAATGGCAAAAATCAATGAATATTGTAAATGCACAAACAGTAATATCTCCACATTGCACGGTGCAATTCTGAAATTTTTTGCTTTTTCCTGTTAATCCTAGCATGATAAAGAAGATTCAAAGAGAGTGAGATGCCAGCTCCTTTCATTCAGTCAGTAGCTTCAAACATTTCTGGTATATGAAAAACATGTTTTTCAATGGCAAAAATCAATGAATATTGTAAATGCACAAACTGTAATATCTCCACATTGCACGGTGCAATTCTGAAATTTTTTGCTTTTTCCTGCTAATCCTAGCATGATAAAGAAGATTCAAAGAGAGTGAGATGCCAGCTCCTTTCATTCAGTCAGTAGCTTCAAACATTTCTGGTATATGAAAAACATGTTTTTCAATGGCAAAAATCAATGAATATTGTAAATGCACAAACAGTAATATCTCCACATTGCACGGTGCAATTCTGAAATTTTTAGCTTTTTCCTGTTAATCCTAGCATGATAAAGAAGATTCAAAGAGAGTGAGATGCCAGCTCCTTTCATTCAGTCAGTAGCTTCAAACATTTCTGGTATATGAAAAACATGTTTTTCAATGGCAAAAATGAATGAATATTGTAAATGCACAAACAGTAATATCTCCACATTGCACGGTGCAATTCTGAAATTTTTAGCTTTTTCCTGCAAATCCTAGCATGATAAAGAAGATTCAAAGAGAGTGAGATGCCAGCTCCTTTCATTCAGTCAGTAGCTTCAAACATTTCTGGTATATGAAAAACATGTTTTTCAATGGCAAAAATCAATGAATATTGTAAATGCACAAACAGTAATATCTCCACATTGCACGGTGCAATTCTGAAATTTTTAGCTTTTTCCTGTTAATCCTAGCATGATAAAGAAGATTCAAAGAGAGTGAGATGCCAGCTCCTTTCATTCAGTCAGTAGCTTCAAACATTTCTGGTATATGAAAAACATGTTTTTCAATGGCAAAAATCAATGAATATTGTAAATGCACAAACAGTAATATCTCCACATTGCAAGGTGCAATTCTGAAATTTTTAGCTTTTTCCTGCTAATCCTAGCATGATAAAGAAGATTCAAAGAGAGTGAGATGCCAGCTCCTTTCATTCAGTCAGTAGCTTCAAACATTTCTGGACGTTTTTCAATGGCAAAAATCAATGAATATTGTAAATGCACAAACAGTAATATCTCCACATTGCACGGTGCAATTCTGAAATTTTTTGCTTTTTCCTGTTAATCCTAGCATGATAAAGAAGATTCAAAGAGAGTGAGATGCCAGCTCCTTTCATTCAGTCAGTAGCTTCAAACATTTCTGGTATATGAAAAACATGTTTTTCAATGGCAAAAATCAATGAATATTGTAAATGCACAAACAGTAATATCTCCACATTGCACGGTGCAATTCTGAAATTTTTTGCTTTTTCCTGCTAATCCTAGCATGATAAAGAAGATTCAAAGAGAGTGAGATGCCAGCTCCTTTCATTCAGTCAGTAGCTTCAAACATTTCTGGACGTTTTTCAATGGCAAAAATCAATGAATATTGTAAATGCACAAACAGTAATATCTCCACATTGCACGGTGCAATTCTGAAATTTTTTGCTTTTTCCTGCTAATCCTAGCATGATAAAGAAGATTCAAAGAGAGTGAGATGCCAGCTCCTTTCATTCAGTCAGTAGCTTCAAACATTTCTGGTATATGAAAAACATGTTTTTCAATGGCAAAAATCAATGAATATTGTAAATGCACAAACAGTAATATCTCCACATTGCACGGTGCAATTCTGAAATTTTTTGCTTTTTCCTGCTAATCCTAGCATGATAAAGAAGATTCAAAGAGAGTGAGATGCCAGCTCCTTTCATTCAGTCAGTAGCTTCAAACATTTCTGGACGTTTTTCAATGGCAAAAATCAATGAATATTGTAAATGCACAAACAGTAATATCTCCACATTGCAAGGTGCAATTCTGAAATTTTTAGCTTTTTCCTGCTAATCCTAGCATGATAAAGAAGATTCAAAGAGAGTGAGATGCCAGCTCCTTTCATTCAGTCAGTAGTTTCAAACATTTCTGGTATATGAAAAACATGTTTTTCAATGGCAAAAATCAATGAATATTGTAAATGCACAAACAGTAATATCTCCACATTGCAAGGTGCAATTCTGAAATTTTTTGCTTTTTCCTGTTAATCCTAGCATGATAAAGAAGATTCAAAGAGAGTGAGATGCCAGCTCCTTTCATTCAGTCAGTAGCTTCAAACATTTCTGGTATATGAAAAACATGTTTTTCAATGGCAAAAATCAATGAATATTGTAAATGCACAAACAGTAATATCTCCACATTGCAAGGTGCAATTCTGAAATTTTTAGCTTTTTCCTATTAATCCTAGCATAATAAAGAAGATTCAAAGAGAGTGAGATGCCAGCTCCTTTCATTCAGTCAGTAGCTTCAAACATTTCTGGTATATGAAAAACATGTTTTTCAATGGCAAAAATCAATGAATATTGTAAATGCACAAACAGTAATATCTCCACATTGCACGGTGCAATTCTGAAATTTTTAGCTTTTTCCTGTTAATCCTAGCATGATAAAGAAGATTCAAAGAGAGTGAGATGCCAGCTCCTTTCATTCAGTCAGTAGCTTCAAACATTTCTGGACGTTTTTCAATGGCAAAAATTAATGAATATTGTAAATGCACAAACAGTAATATCTCCACATTGCACGGTGCAATTCTGAAATTTTTAGCTTTTTCCTGCTAATCCTAGCATGATAAAGAAGATTCAAAGAGAGTGAGATGCCAGCTCCTTTCATTCAGTCAGTAGCTTCAAACATTTCTGGTATATGAAAAACATGTTTTTCAATGGCAAAAATCAATGAATATTGTAAATGCACAAACAGTAATATCTCCACATTGCAAGGTGCAATTCTGAAATTTTTTGCTTTTTCCTGCTAATCCTAGCATGATAAAGAAGATTCAAAGAGAGTGAGATGCCAGCTCCTTTCATTCAGTCAGTAGCTTCAAACATTTCTGGACGTTTTTCAATGGCAAAAATCAATGAATATTGTAAATGCACAAACAGTAATATCTCCACATTGCACGGTGCAATTCTGAAATTTTTAGCTTTTTCCTGTTAATCCTAGCATGATAAAGAAGATTCAAAGAGAGTGAGATGCCAGCTCCTTTCATTCAGTCAGTAGCTTCAAACATTTCTGGTATATGAAAAACATGTTTTTCAATGGCAAAAATCAATGAATATTGTAAATGCACAAACAGTAATATCTCCACATTGCACGGTGCAATTCTGAAATTTTTAGCTTTTTCCTGTTAATCCTAGCATGATAAAGAAGATTCAAAGAGAGTGAGATGCCAGCTCCTTTCATTCAGTCAGTAGCTTCAAACATTTCTGGACGTTTTTCAATGGCAAAAATCAATGAATATTGTAAATGCACAAACAGTAATATCTCCACATTGCAAGGTGCAATTCTGAAATTTTTTGCTTTTTCCTGCTAATCCTAGCATGATAAAGAAGATTCAAAGAGAGTGAGATGCCAGCTCCTTTCATTCAGTCAGTAGCTTCAAACATTTCTGGTATATGAAAAACATGTTTTTCAATGGCAAAAATCAATGAATATTGTAAATGCACAAACAGTAATATCTCCACATTGCACGGTGCAATTCTGAAATTTTTAGCTTTTTCCTGTTAATCCTAGCATGATAAAGAAGATTCAAAGAGAGTGAGATGCCAGCTCCTTTCATTCAGTCAGTAGCTTCAAACATTTCTGGTATATGAAAAACATGTTTTTCAATGGCAAAAATCAATGAATATTGTAAATGCACAAACAGTAATATCTCCACATTGCAAGGTGCAATTCTGAAATTTTTTGCTTTTTCCTGCTAATCCTAGCATGATAAAGAAGATTCAAAGAGAGTGAGATGCCAGCTCCTTTCATTCAGTCAGTAGCTTCAAACATTTCTGGTATATGAAAAACATGTTTTTCAATGGCAAAAATGAATGAATATTGTAAATGCACAAACAGTAATATCTCCACATTGCACGGTGCAATTCTGAAATTTTTAGCTTTTTCCTGTTAATCCTAGCATGATAAAGAAGATTCAAAGAGAGTGAGATGCCAGCTCCTTTCATTCAGTCAGTAGCTTCAAACATTTCTGGACGTTTTTCAATGGCAAAAATCAATGAATATTGTAAATGCACAAACAGTAATATCTCCACATTGCAAGGTGCAATTCTGAAATTTTTAGCTTTTTCCTGCTAATCCTAGCATGATAAAGAAGATTCAAAGAGAGTGAGATGCCAGCTCCTTTCATTCAGTCAGTAGCTTCAAACATTTCTGGACGTTTTTCAATGGCAAAAATCAATGAATATTGTAAATGCACAAACAGTAATATCTCCACATTGCAAGGTGCAATTCTGAAATTTTTTGCTTTTTCCTGCTAATCCTAGCATGATAAAGAAGATTCAAAGAGAGTGAGATGCCAGCTCCTTTCATTCAGTCAGTAGCTTCAAACATTTCTGGTATATGAAAAACATGTTTTTCAATAGCAAAAATCAATGAATATTGTAAATGCACAAACAGTAATATCTCCACATTGCAAGGTGCAATTCTGAAATTTTTTGCTTTTTCCTGCTAATCCTAGCATGATAAAGAAGATTCAAAGAGAGTGAGATGCCAGCTCCTTTCATTCAGTCAGTAGCTTCAAACATTTCTGGTATATGAAAAACATGTTTTTCAATGGCAAAAATCAATGAATATTGTAAATGCACAAACAGTAATATCTCCACATTGCACGGTGCAATTCTGAAATTTTTAGCTTTTTCCTGTTAATCCTAGCATGATAAAGAAGATTCAAAGAGAGTGAGATGCCAGCTCCTTTCATTCAGTCAGTAGCTTCAAACATTTCTGGACGTTTTTCAATGGCAAAAATCAATGAATATTGTAAATGCACAAACAGTAATATCTCCACATTGCACGGTGCAATTCTGAAATTTTTAGCTTTTTCCTGCTAATCCTAGCATGATAAAGAAGATTCAAAGAGAGTGAGATGCCAGCTCCTTTCATTCAGTCAGTAGCTTCAAACATTTCTGGTATATGAAAAACATGTTTTTCAATGGCAAAAATCAATGAATATTGTAAATGCACAAACAGTAATATCTCCACATTGCACGGTGCAATTCTGAAATTTTTTGCTTTTTCCTGCTAATCCTAGCATGATAAAGAAGATTCAAAGAGAGTGAGATGCCAGCTCCTTTCATTCAGTCAGTAGCTTCAAACATTTCTGGACGTTTTTCAATGGCAAAAATCAATGAATATTGTAAATGCACAAACAGTAATATCTCCACATTGCACGGTGCAATTCTGAAATTTTTAGCTTTTTCCTGTTAATCCTAGCATGATAAAGAAGATTCAAAGAGAGTGAGATGCCAGCTCCTTTCATTCAGTCAGTAGCTTCAAACATTTCTGGTATATGAAAAACATGTTTTTCAATGGCAAAAATCAATGAATATTGTAAATGCACAAACAGTAATATCTCCACATTGCAAGGTGCAATTCTGAAATTTTTTGCTTTTTCCTGCTAATCCTAGCATGATAAAGAAGATTCAAAGAGAGTGAGATGCCAGCTCCTTTCATTCAGTCAGTAGCTTCAAACATTTCTGGTATATGAAAAACATGTTTTTCAATGGCAAAAATCAATGAATATTGTAAATGCACAAACAGTAATATCTCCACATTGCAAGGTGCAATTCTGAAATTTTTAGCTTTTTCCTGTTAATCCTAGCATAATAAAGAAGATTCAAAGAGAGTGAGATGCCAGCTCCTTTCATTCAGTCAGTAGCTTCAAACATTTCTGGTATATGAAAAACATGTTTTTCAATGGCAAAAATCAATGAATATTGTAAATGCACAAACAGTAATATCTCCACATTGCACGGTGCAATTCTGAAATTTTTAGCTTTTTCCTGTTAATCCTAGCATGATAAAGAAGATTCAAAGAGAGTGAGATGCCAGCTCCTTTCATTCAGTCAGTAGCTTCAAACATTTCTGGACGTTTTTCAATGGCAAAAATCAATGAATATTGTAAATGCACAAACAGTAATATCTCCACATTGCACGGTGCAATTCTGAAATTTTTAGCTTTTTCCTGCTAATCCTAGCATGATAAAGAAGATTCAAAGAGAGTGAGATGCCAGCTCCTTTCATTCAGTCAGTAGCTTCAAACATTTCTGGTATATGAAAAACATGTTTTTCAATGGCAAAAATCAATGAATATTGTAAATGCACAAACAGTAATATCTCCACATTGCAAGGTGCAATTCTGAAATTTTTTGCTTTTTCCTGCTAATCCTAGCATGATAAAGAAGATTCAAAGAGAGTGAGATGCCAGCTCCTTTCATTCAGTCAGTAGCTTCAAACATTTCTGGACGTTTTCCAATGGCAAAAATCAATGAATATTGTAAATGCACAAACAGTAATATCTCCACATTGCACGGTGCAATTCTGAAATTTTTAGCTTTTTCCTGTTAATCCTAGCATGATAAAGAAGATTCAAAGAGAGTGAGATGCCAGCTCCTTTCATTCAGTCAGTAGCTTCAAACATTTCTGGTATATGAAAAACATGTTTTTCAATGGCAAAAATCAATGAATATTGTAAATGCACAAACAGTAATATCTCCACATTGCACGGTGCAATTCTGAAATTTTTAGCTTTTTCCTGTTAATCCTAGCATGATAAAGAAGATTCAAAGAGAGTGAGATGCCAGCTCCTTTCATTCAGTCAGTAGCTTCAAACATTTCTGGACGTTTTTCAATGGCAAAAATCAATGAATATTGTAAATGCACAAACAGTAATATCTCCACATTGCAAGGTGCAATTCTGAAATTTTTTGCTTTTTCCTGCTAATCCTAGCATGATAAAGAAGATTCAAAGAGAGTGAGATGCCAGCTCCTTTCATTCAGTCAGTAGCTTCAAACATTTCTGGTAAATGAAAAACATGTTTTTCAATGGCAAAAATCAATGAATATTGTAAATGCACAAACAGTAATATCTCCACATTGCACGGTGCAATTCTGAAATTTTTAGCTTTTTCCTGTTAATCCTAGCATGATAAAGAAGATTCAAAGAGAGTGAGATGCCAGCTCCTTTCATTCAGTCAGTAGCTTCAAACATTTCTGGTATATGAAAAACATGTTTTTCAATGGCAAAAATCAATGAATATTGTAAATGCACAAACAGTAATATCTCCACATTGCAAGGTGCAATTCTGAAATTTTTTGCTTTTTCCTGCTAATCCTAGCATGATAAAGAAGATTCAAAGAGAGTGAGATGCCAGCTCCTTTCATTCAGTCAGTAGCTTCAAACATTTCTGGTATATGAAAAACATGTTTTTCAATGGCAAAAATCAATGAATATTGTAAATGCACAAACAGTAATATCTCCACATTGTACGGTGCAATTCTGAAATTTTTAGCTTTTTCCTGTTAATCCTAGCATGATAAAGAAGATTCAAAGAGAGTGAGATGCCAGCTCCTTTCATTCAGTCAGTAGCTTCAAACATTTCTGGACGTTTTTCAATGGCAAAAATCAATGAATATTGTAAATGCACAAACAGTAATATCTCCACATTGCAAGGTGCAATTCTGAAATTTTTAGCTTTTTCCTGCTAATCCTAGCATGATAAAGAAGATTCAAAGAGAGTGAGATGCCAGCTCCTTTCATTCAGTCAGTAGCTTCAAACATTTCTGGACGTTTTTCAATGGCAAAAATCAATGAATATTGTAAATGCACAAACAGTAATATCTCCACATTGCAAGGTGCAATTCTGAAATTTTTTGCTTTTTCCTGCTAATCCTAGCATGATAAAGAAGATTCAAAGAGAGTGAGATGCCAGCTCCTTTCATTCAGTCAGTAGCTTCAAACATTTCTGGTATATGAAAAACATGTTTTTCAATGGCAAAAATCAATGAATATTGTAAATGCACAAACAGTAATATCTCCACATTGCACGGTGCAATTCTGAAATTTTTAGCTTTTTCCTGTTAATCCTAGCATGATAAAGAAGATTCAAAGAGAGTGAGATGCCAGCTCCTTTCATTCAGTCAGTAGCTTCAAACATTTCTGGACGTTTTTCAATGGCAAAAATCAATGAATATTGTAAATGCACAAACAGTAATATCTCCACATTGCACGGTGCAATTCTGAAATTTTTAGCTTTTTCCTGCTAATCCTAGCATGATAAAGAAGATTCAAAGAGAGTGAGATGCCAGCTCCTTTCATTCAGTCAGTAGCTTCAAACATTTCTGGTATATGAAAAACATGTTTTTCAATGGCAAAAATCAATGAATATTGTAAATGCACAAACAGTAATATCTCCACATTGCACGGTGCAATTCTGAAATTTTTTGCTTTTTCCTGCTAATCCTAGCATGATAAAGAAGATTCAAAGAGAGTGAGATGCCAGCTCCTTTCATTCAGTCAGTAGCTTCAAACATTTCTGGACGTTTTTCAATGGCAAAAATCAATGAATATTGTAAATGCACAAACAGTAATATCTCCACATTGCACGGTGCAATTCTGAAATTTTTAGCTTTTTCCTGTTAATCCTAGCATGATAAAGAAGATTCAAAGAGAGTGAGATGCCAGCTCCTTTCATTCAGTCAGTAGCTTCAAACATTTCTGGTATATGAAAAACATGTTTTTCAATGGCAAAAATCAATGAATATTGTAAATGCACAAACAGTAATATCTCCACATTGCAAGGTGCAATTCTGAAATTTTTTGCTTTTTCCTGCTAATCCTAGCATGATAAAGAAGATTCAAAGAGAGTGAGATGCCAGCTCCTTTCATTCAGTCAGTAGCTTCAAACATTTCTGGTATATGAAAAACATGTTTTTCAATGGCAAAAATCAATGAATATTGTAAATGCACAAACAGTAATATCTCCACATTGCAAGGTGCAATTCTGAAATTTTTTGCTTTTTCCTGTTAATCCTAGCATGATAAAGAAGATTCAAAGAGAGTGAGATGCCAGCTCCTTTCATTCAGTCAGTAGCTTCAAACATTTCTGGTATATGAAAAACATGTTTTTCAATGGCAAAAATCAATGAATATTGTAAATGCACAAACAGTAATATCTCCACATTGCACGGTGCAATTCTGAAATTTTTAGCTTTTTCCTGTTAATCCTAGCATGATAAAGAAGATTCAAAGAGAGTGAGATGCCAGCTCCTTTCATTCAGTCAGTAGCTTCAAACATTTCTGGACGTTTTTCAATGGCAAAAATCAATGAATATTGTAAATGCACAAACAGTAATATCTCCACATTGCAAGGTGCAATTCTGAAATTTTTTGCTTTTTCCTGCTAATCCTAGCATGATAAAGAAGATTCAAAGAGAGTGAGATGCCAGCTCCTTTCATTCAGTCAGTAGCTTCAAACATTTCTGGTATATGAAAAACATGTTTTTCAATGGCAAAAATCAATGAATATTGTAAATGCACAAACAGTAATATCTCCACATTGCAAGGTGCAATTCTGAAATTTTTAGCTTTTTCCTGTTAATCCTAGCATGATAAAGAAGATTCAAAGAGAGTGAGATGCCAGCTCCTTTCATTCAGTCAGTAGCTTCAAACATTTCTGGACGTTTTTCAATGGCAAAAATCAATGAATATTGTAAATGCACAAACAGTAATATCTCCACATTGCACGGTGCAATTCTGAAATTTTTAGCTTTTTCCTGTTAATCCTAGCATGATAAAGAAGATTCAAAGAGAGTGAGATGCCAGCTCCTTTCATTCAGTCAGTAGCTTCAAACATTTCTGGTATATGAAAAACATGTTTTTCAATGGCAAAAATCAATGAATATTGTAAATGCACAAACAGTAATATCTCCACATTGCACGGTGCAATTCTGAAATTTTTTGCTTTTTCCTGCTAATCCTAGCATGATAAAGAAGATTCAAAGAGCGTGAGATGCCAGCTCCTTTCATTCAGTCAGTAGCTTCAAACATTTCTGGACGTTTTTCAATGGCAAAAATCAATGAATATTGTAAATGCACAAACAGTAATATCTCCACATTGCACGGTGCAATTCTGAAATTTTTAGCTTTTTCCTGTTAATCCTAGCATGATAAAGAAGATTCAAAGAGAGTGAGATGCCAGCTCCTTTCATTCAGTCAGTAGCTTCAAACATTTCTGGTATATGAAAAACATGTTTTTCAATGGCAAAAATCAATGAATATTGTAAATGCACAAACAGTAATATCTCCACATTGCACGGTGCAATTCTGAAATTTTTTGCTTTTTCCTGCTAATCCTAGCATGATAAAGAAGATTCAAAGAGAGTGAGATGCCAGCTCCTTTCATTCAGTCAGTAGCTTCAAACATTTCTGGTATATGAAAAACATGTTTTTCAATGGCAAAAATCAATGAATATTGTAAATGCACAAACAGTAATATCTCCACATTGCAAGGTGCAATTCTGAAATTTTTAGCTTTTTCCTGTTAATCCTAGCATGATAAAGAAGATTCAAAGAGAGTGAGATGCCAGCTCCTTTCATTCAGTCAGTAGCTTCAAACATTTCTGGTATATGAAAAACATGTTTTTCAATGGCAAAAATCAATGAATATTGTAAATGCACAAACAGTAATATCTCCACATTGCACGGTGCAATTCTGAAATTTTTAGCTTTTTCCTGTTAATCCTAGCATGATAAAGAATATTCAAAGAGAGTGAGATGCCAGCTCCTTTCATTCAGTCAGTAGCTTCAAACATTTCTGGACGTTTTTCAATGGCAAAAATCAATGAATATTGTAAATGCACAAACAGTAATATCTCCACATTGCACGGTGCAATTCTGAAATTTTTAGCTTTTTCCTGTTAATCCTAGCATGATAAAGAAGATTCAAAGAGAGTGAGATGCCAGCTCCTTTCATTCAGTCAGTAGCTTCAAACATTTCTGGTATATGAAAAACATGTTTTTCAATGGCAAAAATCAATGAATATTGTAAATGCACAAACAGTAATATCTCCACATTGCAAGGTGCAATTCTGAAATTTTTTGCTTTTTCCTGCTAATCCTAGCATGATAAAGAAGATTCAAAGAGAGTGAGATGCCAGCTCCTTTCATTCAGTCAGTAGCTTCAAACATTTCTGGTATATGAAAAACATGTTTTTCAATGGCAAAAATCAATGAATATTGTAAATGCACAAACAGTAATATCTCCACATTGCAAGGTGCAATTCTGAAATTTTTAGCTTTTTCCTGTTAATCCTAGCATGATAAAGAAGATTCAAAGAGAGTGAGATGCCAGCTCCTTTCATTCAGTCAGTAGCTTCAAACATTTCTGGACGTTTTTCAATGGCAAAAATCAATGAATATTGTAAATGCACAAACAGTAATATCTCCACATTGCAAGGTGCAATTCTGAAATTTTTTGCTTTTTCCTGCTAATCCTAGCATGATAAAGAAGATTCAAAGAGAGTGAGATGCCAGCTCCTTTCATTCAGTCAGTAGCTTCAAACATTTCTGGTATATGAAAAACATGTTTTTCAATGGCAAAAATCAATGAATATTGTAAATGCACAAACAGTAATATCTCCACATTGCAAGGTGCAATTCTGAAATTTTTAGCTTTTTCCTGCTAATCCTAGCATGATAAAGAAGATTCAAAGAGAGTGAGATGCCAGCTCCTTTCATTCAGTCAGTAGCTTCAAACATTTCTGGACGTTTTTCAATGGCAAAAATCAATGAATATTGTAAATGCACAAACAGTAATATCTCCACATTGCACGGTGCAATTCTGAAATTTTTAGCTTTTTCCTGTTAATCCTAGCATGATAAAGAAGATTCAAAGAGAGTGAGATGCCAGCTCCTTTCATTCAGTCAGTAGCTTCAAACATTTCTGGTATATGAAAAACATGTTTTTCAATGGCAAAAATCAATGAATATTGTAAATGCACAAACAGTAATATCTCCACATTGCAAGGTGCAATTCTGAAATTTTTTGCTTTTTCCTGTTAATCCTAGCATGATAAAGAAGATTCAAAGAGAGTGAGATGCCAGCTCCTTTCATTCAGTCAGTAGCTTCAAACATTTCTGGTATATGAAAAACATGTTTTTCAATGGCAAAAATCAATGAATATTGTAAATGCACAAACAGTAATATCTCCACATTGCAAGGTGCAATTCTGAAATTTTTAGCTTTTTCCTGTTAATCCTAGCATGATAAAGAAGATTCAAAGAGAGTGAGATGCCAGCTCCTTTCATTCAGTCAGTAGCTTCAAACATTTCTGGTATATGAAAAACATGTTTTTCAATGGCAAAAATCAATGAATATTGTAAATGCACAAACAGTAATATCTCCACATTGCAAGGTGCAATTCTGAAATTTTTTGCTTTTTCCTGCTAATCCTAGCATGATAAAGAAGATTCAAAGAGAGTGAGATGCCAGCTCCTTTCATTCAGTCAGTAGCTTCAAACATTTCTGGTATATGAAAAACATGTTTTTCAATGGCAAAAATCAATGAATATTGTAAATGCACAAACAGTAATATCTCCACATTGCACGGTGCAATTCTGAAATTTTTTGCTTTTTCCTGCTAATCCTAGCATGATAAAGAAGATTCAAAGAGAGTGAGATGCCAGCTCCTTTCATTCAGTCAGTAGCTTCAAACATTTCTGGACGTTTTTCAATGGCAAAAATCAATGAATATTGTAAATGCACAAACAGTAATATCTCCACATTGCACGGTGCAATTCTGAAATTTTTAGCTTTTTCCTGTTAATCCTAGCATGATAAAGAAGATTCAAAGAGAGTGAGATGCCAGCTCCTTTCATTCAGTCAGTAGCTTCAAACATTTCTGGTATATGAAAAACATGTTTTTCAATGGCAAAAATCAATGAATATTGTAAATGCACAAACAGTAATATCTCCACATTGCACGGTGCAATTCTGAAATTTTTAGCTTTTTCCTGTTAATCCTAGCATGATAAAGAAGATTCAAAGAGAGTGAGATGCCAGCTCCTTTCATTCAGTCAGTAGCTTCAAACATTTCTGGTATATGAAAAACATGTTTTTCAATGGCAAAAATCAATGAATATTGTAAATGCACAAACAGTAATATCTCCACATTGCAAGGTGCAATTCTGAAATTTTTTGCTTTTTCCTGCTAATCCTAGCATGATAAAGAAGATTCAAAGAGAGTGAGATGCCAGCTCCTTTCATTCAGTCAGTAGCTTCAAACATTTCTGGACGTTTTTCAATGGCAAAAATCAATGAATATTGTAAATGCACAAACAGTAATATCTCCACATTGCACGGTGCAATTCTGAAATTTTTAGCTTTTTCCTGTTAATCCTAGCATGATAAAGAAGATTCAAAGAGAGTGAGATGCCAGCTCCTTTCATTCAGTCAGTAGCTTCAAACATTTCTGGTATATGAAAAACATGTTTTTCAATGGCAAAAATCAATGAATATTGTAAATGCACAAACAGTAATATCTCCACATTGCACGGTGCAATTCTGAAATTTTTTGCTTTTTCCTGCTAATCCTAGCATGATAAAGAAGATTCAAAGAGAGTGAGATGCCAGCTCCTTTCATTCAGTCAGTAGCTTCAAACATTTCTGGTATATGAAAAACATGTTTTTCAATGGCAAAAATCAATGAATATTGTAAATGCACAAACAGTAATATCTCCACATTGCACGGTGCAATTCTGAAATTTTTAGCTTTTTCCTGTTAATCCTAGCATGATAAAGAAGATTCAAAGAGAGTGAGATGCCAGCTCCTTTCATTCAGTCAGTAGCTTCAAACATTTCTGGTATATGAAAAACATGTTTTTCAATGGCAAAAATCAATGAATATTGTAAATGCACAAACAGTAATATCTCCACATTGCACGGTGCAATTCTGAAATTTTTTGCTTTTTCCTGCTAATCCTAGCATGATAAAGAAGATTCAAAGAGAGTGAGATGCCAGCTCCTTTCATTGTCAGTAGCTTCAAACATTTCTGGTATATGAAAAACATGTTTTTCAATGGCAAAAATCAATGAATATTGTAAATGCACAAACAGTAATATCTCCACATTGCACGGTGCAATTCTGAAATTTTTAGCTTTTTCCTGTTAATCCTAGCATGATAAAAAAGATTCAAAGAGAGTGAGATGCCAGCTCCTTTCATTCAGTCAGTAGCTTCAAACATTTCTGGTATATGAAAAACATGTTTTTCAATGGCAAAAATCAATGAATATTGTAAATGCACAAACAGTAATATCTCCACATTGCAAGGTGCAATTCTGAAATTTTTAGCTTTTTCCTGTTAATCCTAGCATGATAAAGAAGATTCAAAGAGAGTGAGATGCCAGCTCCTTTCATTCAGTCAGTAGCTTCAAACATTTCTGGACGTTTTTCAATGGCAAAAATCAATGAATATTGTAAATGCACAAACAGTAATATCTCCACATTGCACGGTGCAATTCTGAAATTTTTTGCTTTTTCCTGCTAATCCTAGCATGATAAACAAGATTCAAAGAGAGTGAGATGCCAGCTCCTTTCATTCAGTCAGTAGCTTCAAACATTTCTGGTATATGAAAAACATGTTTTTCAATGGCAAAAATCAATGAATATTGTAAATGCACAAACAGTAATATCTCCACATTGCAAGGTGCAATTCTGAAATTTTTTGCTTTTTCCTGCTAATCCTAGCATGATAAAGAAGATTCAAAGAGAGTGAGATGCCAGCTCCTTTCATTCAGTCAGTAGCTTCAAACATTTCTGGTATATGAAAAACATGTTTTTCAATGGCAAAAATCAATGAATATTGTAAATGCACAAACAGTAATATCTCCACATTGCAAGGTGCAATTCTGAAATTTTTAGCTTTTTCCTGCTAATCCTAGCATGATAAAGAAGATTCAAAGAGAGTGAGATGCCAGCTCCTTTCATTCAGTCAGTAGCTTCAAACATTTCTGGACGTTTTTCAATGGCAAAAATCAATGAATATTGTAAATGCACAAACAGTAATATCTCCACATTGCACGGTGCAATTCTGAAATTTTTAGCTTTTTCCTGTTAATCCTAGCATGATAAAGAAGATTCAAAGAGAGTGAGATGCCAGCTCCTTTCATTCAGTCAGTAGCTTCAAACATTTCTGGTATATGAAAAACATGTTTTTCAATGGCAAAAATCAATGAATATTGTAAATGCACAAACAGTAATATCTCCACATTGCAAGGTGCAATTCTGAAATTTTTTGCTTTTTCCTGTTAATCCTAGCATGATAAAGAAGATTCAAAGAGAGTGAGATGCCAGCTCCTTTCATTCAGTCAGTAGCTTCAAACATTTCTGGTATATGAAAAACATGTTTTTCAATGGCAAAAATCAATGAATATTGTAAATGCACAAACAGTAATATCTCCACATTGCAAGGTGCAATTCTGAAATTTTTAGCTTTTTCCTGTTAATCCTAGCATGATAAAGAAGATTCAAAGAGAGTGAGATGCCAGCTCCTTTCATTCAGTCAGTAGCTTCAAACATTTCTGGTATATGAAAAACATGTTTTTCAATGGCAAAAATCAATGAATATTGTAAATGCACAAACAGTAATATCTCCACATTGCAAGGTGCAATTCTGAAATTTTTTGCTTTTTCCTGCTAATCCTAGCATGATAAAGAAGATTCAAAGAGAGTGAGATGCCAGCTCCTTTCATTCAGTCAGTAGCTTCAAACATTTCTGGACGTTTTTCAATGGCAAAAATCAATGAATATTGTAAATGCACAAACAGTAATATCTCCACATTGCACGGTGCAATTCTGAAATTTTTAGCTTTTTCCTGTTAATCCTAGCATGATAAAGAAGATTCAAAGAGAGTGAGATGCCAGCTCCTTTCATTCAGTCAGTAGCTTCAAACATTTCTGGTATATGAAAAACATGTTTTTCAATGGCAAAAATCAATGAATATTGTAAATGCACAAACAGTAATATCTCCACATTGCACGGTGCAATTCTGAAATTTTTAGCTTTTTCCTGTTAATCCTAGCATGATAAAGAAGATTCAAAGAGAGTGAGATGCCAGCTCCTTTCATTCAGTCAGTAGCTTCAAACATTTCTGGTATATGAAAAACATGTTTTTCAATGGCAAAAATCAATGAATATTGTAAATGCACAAACAGTAATATCTCCACATTGCAAGGTGCAATTCTGAAATTTTTTGCTTTTTCCTGCTAATCCTAGCATGATAAAGAAGATTCAAAGAGAGGGAGATGCCAGCTCCTTTCATTCAGTCAGTAGCTTCAAACATTTCTGGACGTTTTTCAATGGCAAAAATCAATGAATATTGTAAATGCACAAACAGTAATATCTCCACATTGCACGGTGCAATTCTGAAATTTTTAGCTTTTTCCTGTTAATCCTAGCATGATAAAGAAGATTCAAAGAGAGTGAGATGCCAGCTCCTTTCATTCAGTCAGTAGCTTCAAACATTTCTGGTATATGAAAAACATGTTTTTCAATGGCAAAAATCAATGAATATTGTAAATGCACAAACAGTAATATCTCCACATTGCACGGTGCAATTCTGAAATTTTTTGCTTTTTCCTGCTAATCCTAGCATGATAAAGAAGATTCAAAGAGAGTGAGATGCCAGCTCCTTTCATTCAGTCAGTAGCTTCAAACATTTCTGGTATATGAAAAACATGTTTTTCAATGGCAAAAATCAATGAATATTGTAAATGCACAAAGAGTAATATCTCCACATTGCACGGTGCAATTCTGAAATTTTTAGCTTTTTCCTGTTAATCCTAGCATGATAAAGAAGATTCAAAGAGAGTGAGATGCCAGCTCCTTTCATTCAGTCAGTAGCTTCAAACATTTCTGGTATATGAAAAACATGTTTTTCAATGGCAAAAATCAATGAATATTGTAAATGCACAAACAGTAATATCTCCACATTGCACGGTGCAATTCTGAAATTTTTTGCTTTTTCCTGCTAATCCTAGCATGATAAAGAAGATTCAAAGAGAGTGAGATGCCAGCTCCTTTCATTGTCAGTAGCTTCAAACATTTCTGGTATATGAAAAACATGTTTTTCAATGGCAAAAATCAATGAATATTGTAAATGCACAAACAGTAATATCTCCACATTGCACGGTGCAATTCTGAAATTTTTAGCTTTTTCCTGTTAATCCTAGCATGATAAAAAAGATTCAAAGAGAGTGAGATGCCAGCTCCTTTCATTCAGTCAGTAGCTTCAAACATTTCTGGTATATGAAAAACATGTTTTTCAATGGCAAAAATCAATGAATATTGTAAATGCACAAACAGTAATATCTCCACATTGCAAGGTGCAATTCTGAAATTTTTAGCTTTTTCCTGTTAATCCTAGCATGATAAAGAAGATTCAAAGAGAGTGAGATGCCAGCTCCTTTCATTCAGTCAGTAGCTTCAAACATTTCTGGACGTTTTTCAATGGCAAAAATCAATGAATATTGTAAATGCACAAACAGTAATATCTCCACATTGCACGGTGCAATTCTGAAATTTTTTGCTTTTTCCTGCTAATCCTAGCATGATAAAGAAGATTCAAAGAGAGTGAGATGCCAGCTCCTTTCATTCAGTCAGTAGCTTCAAACATTTCTGGTATATGAAAAACATGTTTTTCAATGGCAAAAATCAATGAATATTGTAAATGCACAAACAGTAATATCTCCACATTGCAAGGTGCAATTCTGAAATTTTTTGCTTTTTCCTGCTAATCCTAGCATGATAAAGAAGATTCAAAGAGAGTGAGATGCCAGCTCCTTTCATTCAGTCAGTAGCTTCAAACATTTCTGGTATATGAAAAACATGTTTTTCAATGGCAAAAATCAATGAATATTGTAAATGCACAAACAGTAATATCTCCACATTGCACGGTGCAATTCTGAAATTTTTAGCTTTTTCCTGTTAATCCTAGCATGATAAAGAAGATTCAAAGAGAGTGAGATGCCAGCTCCTTTCATTCAGTCAGTAGCTTCAAACATTTCTGGTATATGAAAAACATGTTTTTCAATGGCAAAAATCAATGAATATTGTAAATGCACAAACAGTAATATCTCCACATTGCACGGTGCAATTCTGAAATTTTTTGCTTTTTCCTGTTAATCCTAGCATGATAAAGAAGATTCAAAGAGAGTGAGATGCCAGCTCCTTTCATTCAGTCAGTAGCTTCAAACATTTCTGGTATATGAAAAACATGTTTTTCAATGGCAAAAATCAATGAATATTGTAAATGCACAAACAGTAATATCTCCACATTGCAAGGTGCAATTCTGAAATTTTTAGCTTTTTCCTGTTAATCCTAGCATGATAAAGAAGATTCAAAGAGAGTGAGATGCCAGCTCCTTTCATTCAGTCAGTAGCTTCAAACATTTCTGGTATATGAAAAACATGTTTTTCAATGGCAAAAATCAATGAATATTGTAAATGCACAAACAGTAATATCTCCACATTGCACGGTGCAATTCTGAAATTTTTTGCTTTTTCCTGCTAATCCTAGCATGATAAAGAAGATTCAAAGAGAGTGAGATGCCAGCTCCTTTCATTCAGTCAGTAGCTTCAAACATTTCTGGACGTTTTTCAATGGCAAAAATCAATGAATATTGTAAATGCACAAACAGTAATATCTCCACATTGCAAGGTGCAATTCTGAAATTTTTAGCTTTTTCCTGTTAATCCTAGCATGATAAAAAAGATTCAAAGAGAGTGAGATGCCAGCTCCTTTCATTCAGTCAGTAGCTTCAAACATTTCTGGTATATGAAAAACATGTTTTTCAATGGCAAAAATCAATGAATATTGTAAATGCACAAACAGTAATATCTCCACATTGCAAGGTGCAATTCTGAAATTTTTAGCTTTTTCCTGTTAATCCTAGCATGATAAAGAAGATTCAAAGAGAGTGAGATGCCAGCTCCTTTCATTCAGTCAGTAGCTTCAAACATTTCTGGTATATGAAAAACATGTTTTTCAATGGCAAAAATCAATGAATATTGTAAATGCACAAACAGTAATATCTCCACATTGCACGGTGCAATTCTGAAATTTTTAGCTTTTTCCTGTTAATCCTAGCATGATAAAGAAGATTCAAAGAGAATGAGATGCCAGCTCCTTTCATTCAGTCAGTAGCTTCAAACATTTCTGGTATATGAAAAACATGTTTTTCAATGGCAAAAATCAATGAATATTGTAAATGCACAAACAGTAATATCTCCACATTGCACGGTGCAATTCTGAAATTTTTAGCTTTTTCCTGTTAATCCTAGCATGATAAAGAAGATTCAAAGAGAGTGAGATGCCAGCTCCTTTCATTCAGTCAGTAGCTTCAAACATTTCTGGTATATGAAAAACATGTTTTTCAATGGCAAAAATCAATGAATATTGTAAATGCACAAACAGTAATATCTCCACATTGCACGGTGCAATTCTGAAATTTTTAGCTTTTTCCTGTTAATCCTAGCATGATAAAGAAGATTCAAAGAGAGTGAGATGCCAGCTCCTTTCATTCAGTCAGTAGCTTCAAACATTTCTGGTATATGAAAAACATGTTTTTCAATGGCAAAAATCAATGAATATTGTAAATGCACAAACAGTAATATCTCCACATTGCAAGGTGCAATTCTGAAATTTTTTGCTTTTTCCTGCTAATCCTAGCATGATAAAGAAGATTCAAAGAGAGTGAGATGCCAGCTCCTTTCATTCAGTCAGTAGCTTCAAACATTTCTGGTATATGAAAAACATGTTTTTCAATGGCAAAAATCAATGAATATTGTAAATGCACAAACAGTAATATCTCCACATTGCACGGTGCAATTCTGAAATTTTTAGCTTTTTCCTGTTAATCCTAGCATGATAAAGAAGATTCAAAGAGAGTGAGATGCCAGCTCCTTTCATTCAGTCAGTAGCTTCAAACATTTCTGGTATATGAAAAACATGTTTTTCAATGGCAAAAATCAATGAATATTGTAAATGCACAAACAGTAATATCTCCACATTGCAAGGTGCAATTCTGAAATTTTTTGCTTTTTCCTGCTAATCCTAGCATGATAAAGAAGATTCAAAGAGAGTGAGATGCCAGCTCCTTTCATTCAGTCAGTAGCTTCAAACATTTCTGGTATATGAAAAACATGTTTTTCAATGGCAAAAATCAATGAATATTGTAAATGCACAAACAGTAATATCTCCACATTGCACGGTGCAATTCTGAAATTTTTAGCTTTTTCCTGTTAATCCTAGCATGATAAAGAAGATTCAAAGAGAGTGAGATGCCAGCTCCTTTCATTCAGTCAGTAGCTTCAAACATTTCTGGTATATGAAAAACATGTTTTTCAATGGCAAAAATCAATGAATATTGTAAATGCACAAACAGTAATATCTCCACATTGCAAGGTGCAATTCTGAAATTTTTTGCTTTTTCCTGCTAATCCTAGCATGATAAAGAAGATTCAAAGAGAGTGAGATGCCAGCTCCTTTCATTCAGTCAGTAGCTTCAAACATTTCTGGTATATGAAAAACATGTTTTTCAATGGCAAAAATCAGAGAATATTGTAAATGCACAAACAGTAATATCTCCACATTGCACGGTGCAATTCTGAAATTTTTAGCTTTTTCCTGTTAATCCTAGCATGATAAAGAAGATTCAAAGAGAGTGAGATGCCAGCTCCTTTCATTCAGTCAGTAGCTTCAAACATTTCTGGTATATGAAAAACATGTTTTTCAATGGCAAAAATCAATGAATATTGTAAATGCACAAACAGTAATATCTCCACATTGCAAGGTGCAATTCTGAAATTTTTAGCTTTTTCCTGCTAATCCTAGCATGATAAAGAAGATTCAAAGAGAGTGAGATGCCAGCTCCTTTCATTCAGTCAGTAGCTTCAAACATTTCTGGTATATGAAAAACATGTTTTTCAATGGCAAAAATCAATGAATATTGTAAATGCACAAACAGTAATATCTCCACATTGCAAGGTGCAATTCTGAAATTTTTTGCTTTTTCCTGCTAATCCTAGCATGATAAAGAAGATTCAAAGAGAGTGAGATGCCAGCTCCTTTCATTCAGTCAGTAGCTTCAAACATTTCTGGTATATGAAAAACATGTTTTTCAATGGCAAAAATCAATGAATATTGTAAATGCACAAACAGTAATATCTCCACATTGCACGGTGCAATTCTGAAATTTTTAGCTTTTTCCTGTTAATCCTAGCATGATAAAGAAGATTCAAAGAGAGTGAGATGCCAGCTCCTTTCATTCAGTCAGTAGCTTCAAACATTTCTGGACGTTTTTCAATGGCAAAAATCAATGAATATTGTAAATGCACAAACAGTAATATCTCCACATTGCACGGTGCAATTCTGAAATTTTTAGCTTTTTCCTGTTAATCCTAGCATGATAAAGAAGATTCAAAGAGAGTGAGATGCCAGCTCCTTTCATTCAGTCAGTAGCTTCAAACATTTCTGGACGTTTTTCAATGGCAAAAATCAATGAATATTGTAAATGCACAAACAGTAATATCTCCACATTGCACGGTGCAATTCTGAAATTTTTAGCTTTTTCCTGTTAATCCTAGCATGATAAAGAAGATTCAAAGAGAGTGAGATGCCAGCTCCTTTCATTCAGTCAGTAGCTTCAAACATTTCTGGTATATGAAAAACATGTTTTTCAATGGCAAAAATCAATGAATATTGTAAATGCACAAACAGTAATATCTCCACATTGCAAGGTGCAATTCTGAAATTTTTTGCTTTTTCCTGTTAATCCTAGCATGATAAAGAAGATTCAAAGAGAGTGAGATGCCAGCTCCTTTCATTCAGTCAGTAGCTTCAAACATTTCTGGTATATGAAAAACATGTTTTTCAATGGCAAAAATCAATGAATATTGTAAATGCACAAACAGTAATATCTCCACATTGCAAGGTGCAATTCTGAAATTTTTAGCTTTTTCCTGTTAATCCTAGCATGATAAAGAAGATTCAAAGAGAGTGAGATGCCAGCTCCTTTCATTCAGTCAGTAGCTTCAAACATTTCTGGTATATGAAAAACATGTTTTTCAATGGCAAAAATCAATGAATATTGTAAATGCACAAACAGTAATATCTCCACATTGCAAGGTGCAATTCTGAAATTTTTTGCTTTTTCCTGCTAATCCTAGCATGATAAAGAAGATTCAAAGAGAGTGAGATGCCAGCTCCTTTCATTCAGTCAGTAGCTTCAAACATTTCTGGTATATGAAAAACATGTTTTTCAATGGCAAAAATCAATGAATATTGTAAATGCACAAACAGTAATATCTCCACATTGCACGGTGCAATTCTGAAATTTTTTGCTTTTTCCTGCTAATCCTAGCATGATAAAGAAGATTCAAAGAGAGTGAGATGCCAGCTCCTTTCATTCAGTCAGTAGCTTCAAACATTTCTGGACGTTTTTCAATGGCAAAAATCAATGAATATTGTAAATGCACAAACAGTAATATCTCCACATTGCACGGTGCAATTCTGAAATTTTTAGCTTTTTCCTGTTAATCCTAGCATGATAAAGAAGATTCAAAGAGAGTGAGATGCCAGCTCCTTTCATTCAGTCAGTAGCTTCAAACATTTCTGGTATATGAAAAACATGTTTTTCAATGGCAAAAATCAATGAATATTGTAAATGCACAAACAGTAATATCTCCACATTGCACGGTGCAATTCTGAAATTTTTTGCTTTTTCCTGCTAATCCTAGCATGATAAAGAAGATTCAAAGAGAGTGAGATGCCAGCTCCTTTCATTCAGTCAGTAGCTTCAAACATTTCTGGTATATGAAAAACATGTTTTTCAATGGCAAAAATCAATGAATATTGTAAATGCACAAACAGTAATATCTCCACATTGCAAGGTGCAATTCTGAAATTTTTTGCTTTTTCCTGCTAATCCTAGCATGATAAAGAAGATTCAAAGAGAGTGAGATGCCAGCTCCTTTCATTCAGTCAGTAGCTTCAAACATTTCTGGTATATGAAAAACATGTTTTTCAACGGCAAAAATCAATGAATATTGTAAATGCACAAACAGTAATATCTCCACATTGCACGGTGCAATTCTGAAATTTTTTGCTTTTTCCTGCTAATCCTAGCATGATAAAGAAGATTCAAAGAGAGTGAGATGCCAGCTCCTTTCATTCAGTCAGTAGCTTCAAACATTTCTGGACGTTTTTCAATGGCAAAAATCAATGAATATTGTAAATGCACAAACAGTAATATCTCCACATTGCACGGTGCAATTCTGAAATTTTTAGCTTTTTCCTGTTAATCCTAGCATGATAAAGAAGATTCAAAGAGAGTGAGATGCCAGCTCCTTTCATTCAGTCAGTAGCTTCAAACATTTCTGGTATATGAAAAACATGTTTTTCAATGGCAAAAATCAATGAATATTGTAAATGCACAAACAGTAATATCTCCACATTGCACGGTGCAATTCTGAAATTTTTTGCTTTTTCCTGCTAATCCTAGCATGATAAAGAAGATTCAAAGAGAGTGAGATGCCAGCTCCTTTCATTCAGTCAGTAGCTTCAAACATTTCTGGTATATGAAAAACATGTTTTTCAATGGCAAAAATCAATGAATATTGTAAATGCACAAACAGTAATATTTCCACATTGCAAGGTGCAATTCTGAAATTTTTAGCTTTTTCCTGTTAATCCTAGCATGATAAAGAAGATTCAAAGAGAGTGAGATGCCAGCTCCTTTCATTCAGTCAGTAGCTTCAAACATTTCTGGTATATGAAAAACATGTTTTTCAATGGCAAAAATCAATGAATATTGTAAATGCACAAACAGTAATATCTCCACATTGCACGGTGCAATTCTGAAATTTTTAGCTTTTTCCTGTTAATCCTAGCATGATAAAGAAGATTCAAAGAGAGTGAGATGCCAGCTCCTTTCATTCAGTCAGTAGCTTCAAACATTTCTGGTATATGAAAAACATGTTTTTCAATGGCAAAAATCAATGAATATTGTAAATGCACAAACAGTAATATCTCCACATTGCACGGTGCAATTCTGAAATTTTTAGCTTTTTCCTGTTAATCCTAGCATGATAAAGAAGATTCAAAGAGAGTGAGATGCCAGCTCCTTTCATTCAGTCAGTAGCTTCAAACATTTCTGGACGTTTTTCAATGGCAAAAATCAATGAATATTGTAAATGCACAAACAGTAATATCTCCACATTGCAAGGTGCAATTCTGAAATTTTTAGCTTTTTCCTGTTAATCCTAGCATGATAAAGAAGATTCAAAGAGAGTGAGATGCCAGCTCCTTTCATTCAGTCAGTAGATTCAAACATTTCTGGTATATGAAAAACATGTTTTTCAATGGCAAAAATCAATGAATATTGTAAATGCACAAACAGTAATATCTCCACATTGCAAGGTGCAATTCTGAAATTTTTAGCTTTTTCCTGTTAATCCTAGCATGATAAAGAAGATTCAAAGAGAGTGAGATGCCAGCTCCTTTCATTCAGTCAGTAGCTTCAAACATTTCTGGTATATGAAAAACATGTTTTTCAATGGCAAAAATCAATGAATATTGTAAATGCACAAACAGTAATATCTCCACATTGCACGGTGCAATTCTGAAATTTTTAGCTTTTTCCTGTTAATCCTAGCATGATAAAGAAGATTCAAAGAGAGTGAGATGCCAGCTCCTTTCATTCAGTCAGTAGCTTCAAACATTTCTGGTATATGAAAAACATGTTTTTCAATGGCAAAAATCAATGAATATTGTAAATGCACAAACAGTAATATCTCCACATTGCAAGGTGCAATTCTGAAATTTTTTGCTTTTTCCTGCTAATTCTAGCATGATAAAGAAGATTCAAAGAGAGTGAGATGCCAGCTCCTTTCATTCAGTCAGTAGCTTCAAACATTTCTGGTATATGAAAAACATGTTTTTCAATGGCAAAAATCAATGAATATTGTAAATGCACAAACAGTAATATCTCCACATTGCACGGTGCAATTCTGAAATTTTTAGCTTTTTCCTGTTAATCCTAGCATGATAAAGAAGATTCAAAGAGAGTGAGATGCCAGCTCCTTTCATTCAGTCAGTAGCTTCAAACATTTCTGGTATATGAAAAACATGTTTTTCAATGGCAAAAATCAATGAATATTGTAAATGCACAAACAGTAATATCTCCACATTGCAAGGTGCAATTCTGAAATTTTTTGCTTTTTCCTGCTAATCCTAGCATGATAAAGAAGATTCAAAGAGAGTGAGATGCCAGCTCCTTTCATTCAGTCAGTAGCTTCAAACATTTCTGGTATATGAAAAACATGTTTTTCAATGGCAAAAATCAATGAATATTGTAAATGCACAAACAGTAATATCTCCACATTGCACGGTGCAATTCTGAAATTTTTAGCTTTTTCCTGTTAATCCTAGCATGATAAAGAAGATTCAAAGAGAGTGAGATGCCAGCTCCTTTCATTCAGTCAGTAGCTTCAAACATTTCTGGTATATGAAAAACATGTTTTTCAATGGCAAAAATCAATGAATATTGTAAATGCACAAACAGTAATATCTCCACATTGCAAGGTGCAATTCTGAAATTTTTTGCTTTTTCCTGCTAATCCTAGCATGATAAAGAAGATTCAAAGAGAGTGAGATGCCAGCTCCTTTCATTCAGTCAGTAGCTTCAAACATTTCTGGTATATGAAAAACATGTTTTTCAATGGCAAAAATCAATGAATATTGTAAATGCACAAACAGTAATATCTCCACATTGCACGGTGCAATTCTGAAATTTTTAGCTTTTTCCTGTTAATCCTAGCATGATAAAGAAGATTCAAAGAGAGTGAGATGCCAGCTCCTTTCATTCAGTCAGTAGCTTCAAACATTTCTGGTATATGAAAAACATGTTTTTCAATGGCAAAAATCAATGAATATTGTAAATGCACAAACAGTAATATCTCCACATTGCAAGGTGCAATTCTGAAATTTTTTGCTTTTTCCTGCTAATCCTAGCATGATAAAGAAGATTCAAAGAGAGTGAGATGCCAGCTCCTTTCATTCAGTCAGTAGCTTCAAACATTTCTGGTATATGAAAAACATGTTTTTCAATGGCAAAAATCAATGAATATTGTAAATGCACAAACAGTAATATCTCCACATTGCACGGTGCAATTCTGAAATTTTTAGCTTTTTCCTGTTAATCCTAGCATGATAAAGAAGATTCAAAGAGAGTGAGATGCCAGCTCCTTTCATTCAGTCAGTAGCTTCAAACATTTCTGGTATATGAAAAACATGTTTTTCAATGGCAAAAATCAATGAATATTGTAAATGCACAAACAGTAATATCTCCACATTGCAAGGTGCAATTCTGAAATTTTTAGCTTTTTCCTGCTAATCCTAGCATGATAAAGAAGATTCAAAGAGAGTGAGATGCCAGCTCCTTTCATTCAGTCAGTAGCTTCAAACATTTCTGGTATATGAAAAACATGTTTTTCAATGGCAAAAATCAATGAATATTGTAAATGCACAAACAGTAATATCTCCACATTGCAAGGTGCAATTCTGAAATTTTTTGCTTTTTCCTGCTAATCCTAGCATGATAAAGAAGATTCAAAGAGAGTGAGATGCCAGCTCCTTTCATTCAGTCAGTAGCTTCAAACATTTCTGGTATATGAAAAACATGTTTTTCAATGGCAAAAATCAATGAATATTGTAAATGCACAAACAGTAATATCTCCACATTGCACGGTGCAATTCTGAAATTTTTAGCTTTTTCCTGTTAATCCTAGCATGATAAAGAAGATTCAAAGAGAGTGAGATGCCAGCTCCTTTCATTCAGTCAGTAGCTTCAAACATTTCTGGACGTTTTTCAATGGCAAAAATCAATGAATATTGTAAATGCACAAACAGTAATATCTCCACATTGCACGGTGCAATTCTGAAATTTTTAGCTTTTTCCTGTTAATCCTAGCATGATAAAGAAGATTCAAAGAGAGTGAGATGCCAGCTCCTTTCATTCAGTCAGTAGCTTCAAACATTTCTGGTATATGAAAAACATGTTTTTCAATGGCAAAAATCAATGAATATTTTAAATGCACAAACAGTAATATCTCCACATTGCACGGTGCAATTCTGAAATTTTTTGCTTTTTCCTGTTAATCCTAGCATGATAAAGAAGATTCAAAGAGAGTGAGATGCCAGCTCCTTTCATTCAGTCAGTAGCTTCAAACATTTCTGGACGTTTTTCAATGGCAAAAATCAATGAATATTGTAAATGCACAAACAGTAATATCTCCACATTGCACGGTGCAATTCTGAAATTTTTTGCTTTTTCCTGCTAATCCTAGCATGATAAAGAAGATTCAAAGAGAGTGAGATGCCAGCTCCTTTCATTCAGTCAGTAGCTTCAAACATTTCTGGTATATGAAAAACATGTTTTTCAATGGCAAAAATCAATGAATATTGTAAATGCACAAACAGTAATATCTCCACATTGCACGGTGCAATTCTGAAATTTTTTGCTTTTTCCTGTTAATCCTAGCATGATAAAGAAGATTCAAAGAGAGTGAGATGCCAGCTCCTTTCATTCAGTCAGTAGCTTCAAACATTTCTGGTATATGAAAAACATGTTTTTCAATGGCAAAAATCAATGAATATTGTAAATGCACAAACAGTAATATCTCCACATTGCAAGGTGCAATTCTGAAATTTTTAGCTTTTTCCTGCTAATCCTAGCATGATAAAGATTATTCAAAGAGAGTGAGATGCCAGCTCCTTTCATTCAGTCAGTAGCTTCAAACATTTCTGGTATATGAAAAACATGTTTTTCAATGGCAAAAATCAATGAATATTGTAAATGCACAAACAGTAATATCTCCACATTGCAAGGTGCAATTCTGAAATTTTTAGCTTTTTCCTGCTAATCCTAGCATGATAAAGAAGATTCAAAGAGAGTGAGATGCCAGCTCCTTTCATTCAGTCAGTATCTTCAAACATTTCTGGACGTTTTTCAATGGCAAAAATCAATGAATATTGTAAATGCACAAACAGTAATATCTCCACATTGCACGGTGCAATTCTGAAATTTTTAGCTTTTTCCTGTTAATCCTAGCATGATAAAGAAGATTCAAAGAGAGTGAGATGCCAGCTCCTTTCATTCAGTCAGTAGCTTCAAACATTTCTGGTATATGAAAAACATGTTTTTCAATGGCAAAAATCAATGAATATTGTAAATGCACAAACAGTAATATCTCCACATTGCACGGTGCAATTCTGAAATTTTTTGCTTTTTCCTGCTAATCCTAGCATGATAAAGAAGATTCAAAGAGAGTGAGATGCCAGCTCCTTTCATTCAGTCAGTAGCTTCAAACATTTCTGGTATATGAAAAACATGTTTTTCAATGGCAAAAATCAATGAATATTGTAAATGCACAAACAGTAATATCTCCACATTGCACGGTGCAATTCTGAAATTTTTAGCTTTTTCCTGTTAATCCTAGCATGATAAAGAAGATTCAAAGAGAGTGAGATGCCAGCTCCTTTCATTCAGTCAGTAGCTTCAAACATTTCTGGACGTTTTTCAATGGCAAAAATCAATGAATATTGTAAATGCACAAACAGTAATATCTCCACATTGCAAGGTGCAATTCTGAAATTTTTTGCTTTTTCCTGCTAATCCTAGCATGATAAAGAAGATTCAAAGAGAGTGAGATGCCAGCTCCTTTCATTCAGTCAGTAGCTTCAAACATTTCTGGTATATGAAAAACATGTTTTTCAATGGCAAAAATCAATGAATATTGTAAATGCACAAACAGTAATATCTCCACATTGCAAGGTGCAATTCTAAAATTTTTAGCTTTTTCCTGTTAATCCTAGCATGATAAAGAAGATTCAAAGAGAGTGAGATGCCAGCTCCTTTCATTCAGTCAGTAGCTTCAAACATTTCTGGACGTTTTTCAATGGCAAAAATCAATGAATATTGTAAATGCACAAACAGTAATATCTCCACATTGCACGGTGCAATTCTGAAATTTTTAGCTTTTTCCTGTTAATCCTAGCATGATAAAGAAGATTCAAAGAGAGTGAGATGCCAGCTCCTTTCATTCAGTCAGTAGCTTCAAACATTTCTGGTATATGAAAAACATGTTTTTCAATGGCAAAAATCAATGAATATTGTAAATGCACAAACAGTAATATCTCCACATTGCACGGTGCAATTCTGAAATTTTTTGCTTTTTCCTGCTAATCCTAGCATGATAAAGAAGATTCAAAGAGAGTGAGATGCCAGCTCCTTTCATTCAGTCAGTAGCTTCAAACATTTCTGGACGTTTTTCAATGGCAAAAATCAATGAATATTGTAAATGCACAAACAGTAATATCTCCACATTGCACGGTGCAATTCTGAAATTTTTAGCTTTTTCCTGTTAATCCTAGCATGATAAAGAAGATTCAAAGAGAGTGAGATGCCAGCTCCTTTCATTCAGTCAGTAGCTTCAAACATTTCTGGTATATGAAAAACATGTTTTTCAATGGCAAAAATCAATGAATATTGTAAATGCACAAACAGTAATATCTCCACATTGCACGGTGCAATTCTGAAATTTTTTGCTTTTTCCTGCTAATCCTAGCATGATAAAGAAGATTCAAAGAGAGTGAGATGCCAGCTCCTTTCATTCAGTCAGTAGCTTCAAACATTTCTGGTATATGAAAAACATGTTTTTCAATGGCAAAAATCAATGAATATTGTAAATGCACAAACAGTAATATCTCCACATTGCACGGTGCAATTCTGAAATTTTTAGCTTTTTCCTGTTAATCCTAGCATGATAAAGAAGATTCAAAGAGAGTGAGATGCCAGCTCCTTTCATTCAGTCAGTAGCTTCAAACATTTCTGGTATATGAAAAACATGTTTTTCAATGGCAAAAATCAATGAATATTGTAAATGCACAAACAGTAATATCTCCACATTGCACGGTGCAATTCTGAAATTTTTAGCTTTTTCCTGTTAATCCTAGCATGATAAAGAAGATTCAAAGAGAGTGAGATGCCAGCTCCTTTCATTCAGTCAGTAGCTTCAAACATTTCTGGACGTTTTTCAATGGCAAAAATCAATGAATATTGTAAATGCACAAACAGTAATATCTCCACATTGCACGGTGCAATTCTGAAATTTTTTGCTTTTTCCTGTTAATCCTAGCATGATAAAGAAGATTCAAAGAGAGTGAGATGCCAGCTCCTTTCATTCAGTCAGTAGCTTCAAACATTTCTGGTATATGAAAAACATGTTTTTCAATGGCAAAAATCAATGAATATTGTAAATGCACAAACAGTAATATCTCCACATTGCACGGTGAAATTCTGAAATTTTTAGCTTTTTCCTGCTAATCCTAGCATGATAAAGAAGATTCAAAGAGAGTGAGATGCCAGCTACTTTCATTCAGTCAGTAGCTTCAAACATTTCTGGTATATGAAAAACATGTTTTTCAATGGCAAAAATCAATGAATATTGTAAATGCACAAACAGTAATATCTCCACATTGCAAGGTGCAATTCTGAAATTTTTTGCTTTTTCCTGTTAATCCTAGCATGATAAAGAAGATTCAAAGAGAGTGAGATGCCAGCTCCTTTCATTCAGTCAGTAGCTTCAAACATTTCTGGACGTTTTTCAATGGCAAAAGTCAATGAATATTGTAAATGCACAAACAGTAATATCTCCACATTGCACGGTGCAATTCTGAAATTTTTAGCTTTTTCCTGTTAATCCTAGCATGATAAAGAAGATTCAAAGAGAGTGAGATGCCAGCTCCTTTCATTCAGTCAGTAGCTTCAAACATTTCTGGTATATGAAAAACATGTTTTTCAATGGCAAAAATCAATGAATATTGTAAATGCACAAACAGTAATATCTCCACATTGCAAGGTGCAATTCTGAAATTTTTTGCTTTTTCCTGTTAATCCTAGCATGATAAAGAAGATTCAAAGAGAGTGAGATGCCAGCTCCTTTCATTCAGTCAGTAGCTTCAAACATTTCTGGACGTTTTTCAATGGCAAAAATCAATGAATATTGTAAATGCACAAACAGTAATATCTCCACATTGCACGGTGCAATTCTGAAATTTTTAGCTTTTTCCTGTTAATCCTAGCATGATAAAGAAGATTCAAAGAGAGTGAGATGCCAGCTCCTTTCATTCAGTCAGTAGCTTCAAACATTTCTGGTATATGAAAAACATGTTTTTCAATGGCAAAAATCAATGAATATTGTAAATGCACAAACTGTAATATCTCCACATTGCAAGGTGCAATTCTGAAATTTTTTGCTTTTTCCTGTTAATCCTAGCATGATAAAGAAGATTCAAAGAGAGTGAGATGCCAGCTCCTTTCATTCAGTCAGTAGCTTCAAACATTTCTGGTATATGAAAAACATGTTTTTCAATGGCAAAAATCAATGAATATTGTAAATGCACAAACAGTAATATCTCCACATTGCACGGTGCAATTCTGAAATTTTTTGCTTTTTCCTGCTAATCCTAGCATGATAAAGAAGATTCAAAGAGAGTGAGATGCCAGCTCCTTTCATTCAGTCAGTAGCTTCAAACATTTCTGGACGTTTTTCAATGGCAAAAATCAATGAATATTGTAAATGCACAAACAGTAATATCTCCACATTGCACGGTGCAATTCTGAAATTTTTAGCTTTTTCCTGTTAATCCTAGCATGATAAAGAAGATTCAAAGAGAGTGAGATGCCAGCTCCTTTCATTCAGTCAGTAGCTTCAAACATTTCTGGTATATGAAAAACATGTTTTTCAATGGCAAAAATCAATGAATATTGTAAATGCACAAACAGTAATATCTCCACATTGCAAGGTGCAATTCTGAAATTTTTTGCTTTTTCCTGTTAATCCTAGCATGATAAAGAAGATTCAAAGAGAGTGAGATGCCAGCTCCTTTCATTCAGTCAGTAGCTTCAAACATTTCTGGTATATGAAAAACATGTTTTTCAATGGCAAAAATCAATGAATATTGTAAATGCACAAACAGTAATATCTCCACATTGCACGGTGCAATTCTGAAATTTTTAGCTTTTTCCTGCTAATCCTAGCATGATAAAGAAGATTCAAAGAGAGTGAGATGCCAGCTCCTTTCATTCAGTCAGTAGCTTCAAACATTTCTGGACGTTTTTCAATGGCAAAAATCAATGAATATTGTAAATGCACAAACAGTAATATCTCCACATTGCACGGTGCAATTCTGAAATTTTTAGCTTTTTCCTGTTAATCCTAGCATGATAAAGAAGATTCAAAGAGAGTGAGATGCCAGCTCCTTTCATTCAGTCAGTAGCTTCAAACATTTCTGGTATATGAAAAACATGTTTTTCAATGGCAAAAATCAATGAATATTGTAAATGCACAAACAGTAATATCTCCACATTGCAAGGTGCAATTCTGAAATTTTTTGCTTTTTCCTGTTAATCCTAGCATGATAAAGAAGATTCAAAAAGAGTGAGATGCCAGCTCCTTTCATTCAGTCAGTAGCTTCAAACATTTCTGGTATATGAAAAACATGTTTTTCAATGGCAAAAATCAATGAATATTGTAAATGCACAAACAGTAATATCTCCACATTGCACGGTGCAATTCTGAAATTTTTTGCTTTTTCCTGCTAATCCTAGCATGATAAAGAAGATTCAAAGAGAGTGAGATGCCAGCTCCTTTCATTCAGTCAGTAGCTTCAAACATTTCTGGTATATGAAAAACATGTTTTTCAATGGCAAAAATCAATGAATATTGTAAATGCACAAACAGTAATATCTCCACATTGCACGGTGCAATTCTGAAATTTTTAGCTTTTTCCTGCTAATCCTAGCATGATAAAGAAGATTCAAAGAGAGTGAGATGCCAGCTCCTTTCATTCAGTCAGTAGCTTCAAACATTTCTGGTATATGAAAAACATGTTTTTCAATGGCAAAAATCAATGAATATTGTAAATGCACAAACAGTAATATCTCCACATTGCACGGTGCAATTCTGAAATTTTTAGCTTTTTCCTGTTAATCCTAGCATGATAAAGAAGATTCAAAGAGAGTGAGATGCCAGCTCCTTTCATTCAGTCAGTAGCTTCAAACATTTCTGGACGTTTTTCAATGGCAAAAATCAATGAATATTGTAAATGCACAAACAGTAATATCTCCACATTGCACGGTGCAATTCTGAAATTTTTTGCTTTTTCCTGTTAATCCTAGCATGATAAAGAAGATTCAAAGAGAGTGAGATGCCAGCTCCTTTCATTCAGTCAGTAGCTTCAAACATTTCTGGTATATGAAAAACATGTTTTTCAATGGCAAAAATCAATGAATATTGTAAATGCACAAACAGTAATATCTCCACATTGCACGGTGCAATTCTGAAATTTTTAGCTTTTTCCTGTTAATCCTAGCATGATAAAGAAGATTCAAAGAGAGTGAGATGCCAGCTCCTTTCATTCAGTCAGTAGCTTCAAACATTTCTGGACGTTTTTCAATGGCAAAAATCAATGAATATTGTAAATGCACAAACAGTAATATCTCCACATTGCAAGGTGCAATTCTGAAATTTTTAGCTTTTTCCTGTTAATCCTAGCATGATAAAGAAGATTCAAAGAGAGTGAGATGCCAGCTCCTTTCATTCAGTCAGTAGCTTCAAACATTTCTGGTATATGAAAAACATGTTTTTCAATGGCAAAAATCAATGAATATTGTAAATGCACAAACAGTAATATCTCCACATTGCACGGTGCAATTCTGAAATTTTTAGCTTTTTCCTGTTAATCCTAGCATGATAAAGAAGATTCAAAGAGAGTGAGATGCCAGCTCCTTTCATTCAGTCAGTAGCTTCAAACATTTCTGGACGTTTTTCAATGGCAAAAATCAATGAATATTGTAAATGCACAAACAGTAATATCTCCACATTGCACGGTGCAATTCTGAAATTTTTTGCTTTTTCCTGCTAATCCTAGCATGATAAAGAAGATTCAAAGAGAGTGAGATGCCAGCTCCTTTCATTCAGTCAGTAGCTTCAAACATTTCTGGTATATGAAAAACATGTTTTTCAATGGCAAAAATCAATGAATATTGTAAATGCACAAACAGTAATATCTCCACATTGCACGGTGCAATTCTGAAATTTTTAGCTTTTTCCTGTTAATCCTAGCATGATAAAGAAGATTCAAAGAGAGTGAGATGCCAGCTCCTTTCATTCAGTCAGTAGCTTCAAACATTTCTGGTATATGAAAAACATGTTTTTCAATGGCAAAAATCAATGAATATTGTAAATGCACAAACAGTAATATCTCCACATTGCACGGTGCAATTCTGAAATTTTTTGCTTTTTCCTGCTAATCCTAGCATGATAAAGAAGATTCAAAGAGAGTGAGATGCCAGCTCCTTTCATTCAGTCTGTAGCTTCAAACATTTCTGGTATATGAAAAACATGTTTTTCAATGGCAAAAATCAATGAATATTGTAAATGCACAAACAGTAATATCTCCACATTGCACGGTGCAATTCTGAAATTTTTAGCTTTTTCCTGTTAATCCTAGCATGATAAAGAAGATTCAAAGAGAGTGAGATGCCAGCTCCTTTCATTCAGTCAGTAGCTTCAAACATTTCTGGTATATGAAAAACATGTTTTTCAATGGCAAAAATCAATGAATATTGTAAATGCACAAACAGTAATATCTCCACATTGCACGGTGCAATTCTGAAATTTTTAGCTTTTTCCTGTTAATCGTAGCATGATAAAGAAGATTCAAAGAGAGTGAGATGCCAGCTCCTTTCATTCAGTCAGTAGCTTCAAACATTTCTGGACGTTTTTCAATGGCAAAAATCAATGAATATTGTAAATGCACAAACAGTAATATCTCCACATTGCAAGGTGCAATTCTGAAATTTTTAGCTTTTTCCTGTTAATCCTAGCATGATAAAGAAGATTCAAAGAGAGTGAGATGCCAGCTCCTTTCATTCAGTCAGTAGCTTCAAACATTTCTGGTATATGAAAAACATGTTTTTCAATGGCAAAAATCAATGAATATTGTAAATGCACAAACAGTAATATCTCCACATTGCACGGTGCAATTCTGAAATTTTTAGCTTTTTCCTGTTAATCCTAGCATGATAAAGAAGATTCAAAGAGAGTGAGATGCCAGCTCCTTTCATTCAGTCAGTAGCTTCAAACATTTCTGGACGTTTTTCAATGGCAAAAATCAATGAATATTGTAAATGCACAAACAGTAATATCTCCACATTGCACGGTGCAATTCTGAAATTTTTTGCTTTTTCCTGCTAATCCTAGCATGATAAAGAAGATTCAAAGAGAGTGAGATGCCAGCTCCTTTCATTCAGTCAGTAGCTTCAAACATTTCTGGTATATGAAAAACATGTTTTTCAATGGCAAAAATCAATGAATATTGTAAATGCACAAACAGTAATATCTCCACATTGCACGGTGCAATTCTGAAATTTTTAGCTTTTTCCTGTTAATCCTAGCATGATAAAGAAGATTCAAAGAGAGTGAGATGCCAGCTCCTTTCATTCAGTCAGTAGCTTCAAACATTTCTGGTATATGAAAAACATGTTTTTCAATGGCAAAAATCAATGAATATTGTAAATGCACAAACAGTAATATCTCCACATTGCACGGTGCAATTCTGAAATTTTTTGCTTTTTCCTGCTAATCCTAGCATGATAAAGAAGATTCAAAGAGAGTGAGATGCCAGCTCCTTTCATTCAGTCTGTAGCTTCAAACATTTCTGGTATATGAAAAACATGTTTTTCAATGGCAAAAATCAATGAATATTGTAAATGCACAAACAGTAATATCTCCACATTGCACGGTGCAATTCTGAAATTTTTAGCTTTTTCCTGTTAATCCTAGCATGATAAAGAAGATTCAAAGAGAGTGAGATGCCAGCTCCTTTCATTCAGTCAGTAGCTTCAAACATTTCTGGTATATGAAAAACATGTTTTTCAATGGCAAAAATCAATGAATATTGTAAATGCACAAACAGTAATATCTCCACATTGCACGGTGCAATTCTGAAATTTTTAGCTTTTTCCTGTTAATCCTAGCATGATAAAGAAGATTCAAAGAGAGTGAGATGCCAGCTCCTTTCATTCAGTCAGTAGCTTCAAACATTTCTGGACGTTTTTCAATGGCAAAAATCAATGAATATTGTAAATGCACAAACAGTAATATCTCCACATTGCAAGGTGCAATTCTGAAATTTTTAGCTTTTTCCTGTTAATCCTAGCATGATAAAGAAGATTCAAAGAGAGTGAGATGCCAGCTCCTTTCATTCAGTCAGTAGCTTCAAACATTTCTGGTATATGAAAAACATGTTTTTCAATGGCAAAAATCAATGAATATTGTAAATGCACAAACAGTAATATCTCCACATTGCACGGTGCAATTCTGAAATTTTTAGCTTTTTCCTGTTAATCCTAGCATGATAAAGAAGATTCAAAGAGAGTGAGATGCCAGCTCCTTTCATTCAGTCAGTAGCTTCAAACATTTCTGGACGTTTTTCAATGGCAAAAATCAATGAATATTGTAAATGCACAAACAGTAATATCTCCACATTGCACGGTGCAATTCTGAAATTTTTTGCTTTTTCCTGCTAATCCTAGCATGATAAAGAAGATTCAAAGAGAGTGAGATGCCAGCTCCTTTCATTCAGTCAGTAGCTTCAAACATTTCTGGTATATGAAAAACATGTTTTTCAATGGCAAAAATCAATGAATATTGTAAATGCACAAACAGTAATATCTCCACATTGCAAGGTGCAATTCTGAAATTTTTTGCTTTTTCCTGTTAATCCTAGCATGATAAAGAAGATTCAAAGAGAGTGAGATGCCAGCTCCTTTCATTCAGTCAGTAGCTTCAAACATTTCTGGTATATGAAAAACATGTTTTTCAATGGCAAAAATCAATGAATATTGTAAATGCACAAACAGTAATATCTCCACATTGCAAGGTGCAATTCTGAAATTTTTTGCTTTTTCCTGCTAATCCTAGCATGATAAAGAAGATTCAAAGAGAGTGAGATGCCAGCTCCTTTCATTCAGTCAGTAGCTTCAAACATTTCTGGTATATGAAAAACATGTTTTTCAATGGCAAAAATCAATGAATATTGTAAATGCACAAACAGTAATATCTCCACATTGCATGGTGCAATTCTGAAATTTTTAGCTTTTTCCTGTTAATCCTAGCATGATAAAGAAGATTCAAAGAGAGTGAGATGCCAGCTCCTTTCATTCAGTCAGTAGCTTCAAACATTTCTGGTATATGAAAAACATGTTTTTCAATGGCAAAAATCAATGAATATTGTAAATGCACAAACAGTAATATCTCCACATTGCAAGGTGCAATTCTGAAATTTTTTGCTTTTTCCTGCTAATCCTAGCATGATAAAGAAGATTCAAAGAGAGTGAGATGCCAGCTCCTTTCATTCAGTCAGTAGCTTCAAACATTTCTGGTATATGAAAAACATGTTTTTCAATGGCAAAAATCAATGAATATTGTAAATGCACAAACAGTAATATCTCCACATTGCACGGTGCAATTCTGAAATTTTTAGCTTTTTCCTGTTAATCCTAGCATGATAAAGAAGATTCAAAGAGAGTGAGATGCCAGCTCCTTTCATTCAGTCAGTAGCTTCAAACATTTCTGGTATATGAAAAACATGTTTTTCAATGGCAAAAATCAATGAATATTGTAAATGCACAAACAGTAATATCTCCACATTGCAAGGTGCAATTCTGAAATTTTTTGCTTTTTCCTGCTAATCCTAGCATGATAAAGAAGATTCAAAGAGAGTGAGATGCCAGCTCCTTTCATTCAGTCAGTAGCTTCAAACATTTCTGGTATATGAAAAACATGTTTTTCAATGGCAAAAATCAATGAATATTGTAAATGCACAAACAGTAATATCTCCACATTGCACGGTGCAATTCTGAAATTTTTAGCTTTTTCCTGTTAATCCTAGCATGATAAAGAAGATTCAAAGAGAGTGAGATGCCAGCTCCTTTCATTCAGTCAGTAGCTTCAAACATTTCTGGTATATGAAAAACATGTTTTTCAATGGCAAAAATCAATGAATATTGTAAATGCACAAACAGTAATATCTCCACATTGCAAGGTGCAATTCTGAAATTTTTAGCTTTTTCCTGCTAATCCTAGCATGATAAAGAAGATTCAAAGAGAGTGAGATGCCAGCTCCTTTCATTCAGTCAGTAGCTTCAAACATTTCTGGTATATGAAAAACATGTTTTTCAATGGCAAAAATCAATGAATATTGTAAATGCACAAACAGTAATATCTCCACATTGCAAGGTGCAATTCTGAAATTTTTTGCTTTTTCCTGCTAATCCTAGCATGATAAAGAAGATTCAAAGAGAGTGAGATGCCAGCTCCTTTCATTCAGTCAGTAGCTTCAAACATTTCTGGTATATGAAAAACATGTTTTTCAATGGCAAAAATCAATGAATATTGTAAATGCACAAACAGTAATATCTCCACATTGCACGGTGCAATTCTGAAATTTTTAGCTTTTTCCTGTTAATCCTAGCATGATAAAGAAGATTCAAAGAGAGTGAGATGCCAGCTCCTTTCATTCAGTCAGTAGCTTCAAACATTTCTGGACGTTTTTCAATGGCAAAAATCAATGAATATTGTAAATGCACAAACAGTAATATCTCCACATTGCACGGTGCAATTCTGAAATTTTTAGCTTTTTCCTGTTAATCCTAGCATGATAAAGAAGATTCAAAGAGAGTGAGATGCCAGCTCCTTTCATTCAGTCAGTAGCTTCAAACATTTCTGGTATATGAAAAACATGTTTTTCAATGGCAAAAATCAATGAATATTGTAAATGCACAAACAGTAATATCTCCACATTGCACGGTGCAATTCTGAAATTTTTTGCTTTTTCCTGTTAATCCTAGCATGATAAAGAAAATTCAAAGAGAGTGAGATGCCAGCTCCTTTCATTCAGTCAGTAGCTTCAAACATTTCTGGACGTTTTTCAATGGCAAAAATCAATGAATATTGTAAATGCACAAACAGTAATATCTCCACATTGCACGGTGCAATTCTGAAATTTTTTGCTTTTTCCTGTTAATCCTAGCATGATAAAGAAGATTCAAAGAGAGTGAGATGCCAGCTCCTTTCATTCAGTCAGTAGCTTCAAACATTTCTGGTATATGAAAAACATGTTTTTCAATGGCAAAAATCAATGAATATTGTAAATGCACAAACAGTAATATCTCCACATTGCAAGGTGCAATTCTGAAATTTTTAGCTTTTTCCTGTTAATCCTAGCATGATAAAGAAGATTCAAAGAGAGTGAGATGCCAGCTCCTTTCATTCAGTCAGTAGCTTCAAACATTTCTGG
The DNA here is from genome assembly GCF_046119375.1 of Phyllobates terribilis. Classification (NCBI taxonomy): domain Eukaryota; kingdom Metazoa; phylum Chordata; class Amphibia; order Anura; family Dendrobatidae; genus Phyllobates; species Phyllobates terribilis. Next base: position 10,933 of record NW_027367899.1, on the reverse strand, counting down.
TATATGAAAAACATGTTTTTCAATGGCAAAAATCAATGAATATTGTAAATGCACAAACAGTAATATCTCCACATTGCACGGTGCAATTCTGAAATTTTTTGCTTTTTCCTGTTAATCCTAGCATGATAAAGAAGATTCAAAGAGAGTGAGATGCCAGCTCCTTTCATTCAGTCAGTAGCTTCAAACATTTCTGGTATATGAAAAACATGTTTTTCAATGGCAAAAATCAATGAATATTGTAAATGCACAAACAGTAATATCTCCACATTGCACGGTGCAATTCTGAAATTTTTTGCTTTTTCCTGTTAATCCTAGCATGATAAAGAAGATTCAAAGAGAGTGAGATGCCAGCTCCTTTCATTCAGTCAGTAGCTTCAAACATTTCTGGTATATGAAAAACATGTTTTTCAATGGCAAAAATCAATGAATATTGTAAATGCACAAACAGTAATATCTCCACATTGCACGGTGCAATTCTGAAATTTTTTGCTTTTTCCTGTTAATCCTAGCATGATAAAGAAGATTCAAAGAGAGTGAGATGCCAGCTCCTTTCATTCAGTCTGTAGCTTCAAACATTTCTGGTATATGAAAAACATGTTTTTCAATGGCAAAAATCAATGAATATTGTAAATGCACAAACAGTAATATCTCCACATTGCAAGGTGCAATTCTGAAATTTTTAGCTTTTTCCTGTTAATCCTAGCATGATAAAGAAGATTCAAAGAGAGTGAGATGCCAGCTCCTTTCATTCAGTCAGTAGCTTCAAACATTTCTGGTATATGAAAAACATGTTTTTCAATGGCAAAAATCAATGAATATTGTAAATGCACAAACAGTAATATCTCCACATTGCACGGTGCAATTCTGAAATTTTTAGCTTTTTCCTGTTAATCCTAGCATGATAAAGAAGATTCAAAGAGAGTGAGATGCCAGCTCCTTTCATTCAGTCAGTAGCTTCAAACATTTCTGGACGTTTTTCAATGGCAAAAATCAATTAATATTGTAAATGCACAAACAGTAATATCTCCACATTGCAAGGTGCAATTCTGAAATTTTTAGCTTTTTCCTGTTAATCCTAGCATGATAAAGAAGATTCAAAGAGAGTGAGATGCCAGCTCCTTTCATTCAGTCAGTAGCTACAAACATTTCTGGTATATGAAAAACATGTTTTTCAATGGCAAAAATCAATGAATATTGTAAATGCACAAACAGTAATATCTCCACATTGCACGGTGCAATTCTGAAATTTTTTGCTTTTTCCTGCTAATCCTAGCATGATAAAGAAGATTCAAAGAGAGTGAGATGCCAGCTCCTTTCATTCAGTCAGTAGCTTCAAACATTTCTGGTATATGAAAAACATGTTTTTCAATGGCAAAAATCAATGAATATTGTAAATGCACAAACAGTAATATCTCCACATTGCACGGTGCAATTCTGAAATTTTTAGCTTTTTCCTGTTAATCCTAGCATGATAAAGAAGATTCAAAGAGAGTGAGATGCCAGCTCCTTTCATTCAGTCAGTAGCTTCAAACATTTCTGGTATATGAAAAACATGTTTTTCAATGGCAAAAATCAATGAATATTGTAAATGCACAAACAGTAATATCTCCACATTGCAAGGTGCAATTCTGAAATTTTTAGCTTTTTCCTGTTAATCCTAGCATGATAAAGAAGATTCAAAGAGAGTGAGATGCCAGCTCCTTTCATTCAGTCAGTAGCTTCAAACATTTCTGGTATATGAAAAACATGTTTTTCAATGGCAAAAATCAATGAATATTGTAAATGCACAAACAGTAATATCTCCACATTGCACGGTGCAATTCTGAAATTTTTTGCTTTTTCCTGTTAACCCTAGCATGATAAAGAAGATTCAAAGAGAGTGAGATGCCAGCTCCTTTCATTCAGTCAGTAGCTTCAAACATTTCTGGACGTTTTTCAATGGCAAAAATCAATGAATATTGTAAATGCACAAACAGTAATATCTCCACATTGCACGGTGCAATTCTGAAATTTTTTGCTTTTTCCTGCTAATCCTAGCATGATAAAGAAGATTCAAAGAGAGTGAGATGCCAGCTCCTTTCATTCAGTCAGTAGCTTCAAACATTTCTGGTATATGAAAAACATGTTTTTCAATGGCAAAAATCAATGAATATTGTAAATGCACAAACAGTAATATCTCCACATTGCACGGTGCAATTCTGAAATTTTTAGCTTTTTCCTGTTAATCCTAGCATGATAAAGAAGATTCAAAGAGAGTGAGATGCCAGCTCCTTTCATTCAGTCAGTAGCTTCAAACATTTCTGGTATATGAAAAACATGTTTTTCAATGGCAAAAATCAATGAATATTGTAAATGCACAAACAGTAATATCTCCACATTGCACGGTGCAATTCTGAAATTTTTTGCTTTTTCCTGTTAATCCTAGCATGATAAAGAAGATTCAAAGAGAGTGAGATGCCAGCTCCTTTCATTCAGTCAGTAGCTTCAAACATTTCTGGACGTTTTTCAATGGCAAAAATCAATGAATATTGTAAATGCACAAACAGTAATATCTCCACATTGCACGGTGCAATTCTGAAATTTTTTGCTTTTTCCTGTTAATCCTAGCATGATAAAGAAGATTCAAAGAGAGTGAGATGCCAGCTCCTTTCATTCAGTCAGTAGCTTCAAACATTTCTGGTATATGAAAAACATGTTTTTCAATGGCAAAAATCAATGAATATTGTAAATGCACAAACAGTAATATCTCCACATTGCAAGGTGCAATTCTGAAATTTTTAGCTTTTTCCTGTTAATCCTAGCATGATAAAGAAGATTCAAAGAGAGTGAGATGCCAGCTCCTTTCATTCAGTCAGTAGCTTCAAACATTTCTGGTATATGAAAAACATGTTTTTCAATGGCAAAAATCAATGAATATTGTAAATGCACAAACAGTAATATCTCCACATTGCACGGTGCAATTCTGAAATTTTTTGCTTTTTCCTGCTAATCCTAGCATGATAAAGAAGATTCAAAGAGAGTGAGATGCCAGCTCCTTTCATTCAGTCAGTAGCTTCAAACATTTCTGGTATATGAAAAACATGTTTTTCAATGGCAAAAATCAATGAATATTGTAAATGCACAAACAGTAATATCTCCACATTGCACGGTGCAATTCTGAAATTTTTAGCTTTTTCCTGTTAATCCTAGCATGATAAAGAAGATTCAAAGAGAGTGAGATGCCAGCTCCTTTCATTCAGTCAGTAGCTTCAAACATTTCTGGTATATGAAAAACATGTTTTTCAATGGCAAAAATCAATGAATATTGTAAATGCACAAACAGTAATATCTCCACATTGCAAGGTGCAATTCTGAAATTTTTAGCTTTTTCCTGTTAATCCTAGCATGATAAAGAAGATTCAAAGAGAGTGAGATGCCAGCTCCTTTCATTCAGTCAGTAGCTTCAAACATTTCTGGTATATGAAAAACATGTTTTTCAATGGCAAAAATCAATGAATATTGTAAATGCACAAACAGTAATATCTCCACATTGCACGGTGCAATTCTGAAATTTTTTGCTTTTTCCTGCTAATCCTAGCATGATAAAGAAGATTCAAAGAGAGTGAGATGCCAGCTCCTTTCATTCAGTCAGTAGCTTCAAACATTTCTGGTATATGAAAAACATGTTTTTCAATGGCAAAAATCAATGAATATTGTAAATGCACAAACAGTAATATCTCCACATTGCACGGTGCAATTCTGAAATTTTTAGCTTTTTCCTGTTAATCCTAGCATGATAAAGAAGATTCAAAGAGAGTGAGATGCCAGCTCCTTTCATTCAGTCAGTAGCTTCAAACATTTCTGGTATATGAAAAACATGTTTTTCAATGGCAAAAATCAATGAATATTGTAAATGCACAAACAGTAATATCTCCACATTGCAAGGTGCAATTCTGAAATTTTTAGCTTTTTCCTGTTAATCCTAGCATGATAAAGAAGATTCAAAGAGAGTGAGATGCCAGCTCCTTTCATTCAGTCAGTAGCTTCAAACATTTCTGGTATATGAAAAACATGTTTTTCAATGGCAAAAATCAATGAATATTGTAAATGCACAAACAGTAATATCTCCACATTGCACGGTGCAATTCTGAAATTTTTTGCTTTTTCCTGTTAACCCTAGCATGATAAAGAAGATTCAAAGAGAGTGAGATGCCAGCTCCTTTCATTCAGTCAGTAGCTTCAAACATTTCTGGACGTTTTTCAATGGCAAAAATCAATGAATATTGTAAATGCACAAACAGTAATATCTCCACATTGCACGGTGCAATTCTGAAATTTTTTGCTTTTTCCTGCTAATCCTAGCATGATAAAGAAGATTCAAAGAGAGTGAGATGCCAGCTCCTTTCATTCAGTCAGTAGCTTCAAACATTTCTGGTATATGAAAAACATGTTTTTCAATGGCAAAAATCAATGAATATTGTAAATGCACAAACAGTAATATCTCCACATTGCACGGTGCAATTCTGAAATTTTTAGCTTTTTCCTGTTAATCCTAGCATGATAAAGAAGATTCAAAGAGAGTGAGATGCCAGCTCCTTTCATTCAGTCAGTAGCTTCAAACATTTCTGGTATATGAAAAACATGTTTTTCAATGGCAAAAATCAATGAATATTGTAAATGCACAAACAGTAATATCTCCACATTGCACGGTGCAATTCTGAAATTTTTTGCTTTTTCCTGTTAATCCTAGCATGATAAAGAAGATTCAAAGAGAGTGAGATGCCAGCTCCTTTCATTCAGTCAGTAGCTTCAAACATTTCTGGACGTTTTTCAATGGCAAAAATCAATGAATATTGTAAATGCACAAACAGTAATATCTCCACATTGCACGGTGCAATTCTGAAATTTTTTGCTTTTTCCTGTTAATCCTAGCATGATAAAGAAGATTCAAAGAGAGTGAGATGCCAGCTCCTTTCATTCAGTCAGTAGCTTCAAACATTTCTGGTATATGAAAAACATGTTTTTCAATGGCAAAAATCAATGAATATTGTAAATGCACAAACAGTAATATCTCCACATTGCAAGGTGCAATTCTGAAATTTTTAGCTTTTTCCTGTTAATCCTAGCATGATAAAGAAGATTCAAAGAGAGTGAGATGCCAGCTCCTTTCATTCAGTCAGTAGCTTCAAACATTTCTGGTATATGAAAAACATGTTTTTCAATGGCAAAAATCAATGAATATTGTAAATGCACAAACAGTAATATCTCCACATTGCACGGTGCAATTCTGAAATTTTTTGCTTTTTCCTGCTAATCCTAGCATGATAAAGAAGATTCAAAGAGAGTGAGATGCCAGCTCCTTTCATTCAGTCAGTAGCTTCAAACATTTCTGGTATATGAAAAACATGTTTTTCAATGGCAAAAATCAATGAATATTGTAAATGCACAAACAGTAATATCTCCACATTGCACGGTGCAATTCTGAAATTTTTAGCTTTTTCCTGTTAATCCTAGCATGATAAAGAAGATTCAAAGAGAGTGAGATGCCAGCTCCTTTCATTCAGTCAGTAGCTTCAAACATTTCTGGTATATGAAAAACATGTTTTTCAATGGCAAAAATCAATGAATATTGTAAATGCACAAACAGTAATATCTCCACATTGCAAGGTGCAATTCTGAAATTTTTAGCTTTTTCCTGTTAATCCTAGCATGATAAAGAAGATTCAAAGAGAGTGAGATGCCAGCTCCTTTCATTCAGTCAGTAGCTTCAAACATTTCTGGACGTTTTTCAATGGCAAAAATCAATGAATATTGTAAATGCACAAACAGTAATATCTCCACATTGCACGGTGCAATTCTGAAATTTTTTGCTTTTTCCTGTTAATCCTAGCATGATAAAGAAGATTCAAAGAGAGTGAGATGCCAGCTCCTTTCATTCAGTCAGTAGCTTCAAAGATTTCTGGTATATGAAAAACATGTTTTTCAATGGCAAAAATCAATGAATATTGTAAATGCACAAACAGTAATATCTCCACATTGCAAGGTGCAATTCTGAAATTTTTAGCTTTTTCCTGTTAATCCTAGCATGATAAAGAAGATTCAAAGAGAGTGAGATGCCAGCTCCTTTCATTCAGTCAGTAGCTTCAAACATTTCTGGTATATGAAAAACATGTTTTTCAATGGCAAAAATCAATGAATATTGTAAATGCACAAACAGTAATATCTCCACATTGCACGGTGCAATTCTGAAATTTTTTGCTTTTTCCTGCTAATCCTAGCATGATAAAGAAGATTCAAAGAGAGTGAGATGCCAGCTCCTTTCATTCAGTCAGTAGCTTCAAACATTTCTGGTATATGAAAAACATGTTTTTCAATGGCAAAAATCAATGAATATTGTAAATGCACAAACAGTAATATCTCCACATTGCACGGTGCAATTCTGAAATTTTTAGCTTTTTCCTGTTAATCCTAGCATGATAAAGAAGATTCAAAGAGAGTGAGATGCCAGCTCCTTTCATTCAGTCAGTAGCTTCAAACATTTCTGGTATATGAAAAACATGTTTTTCAATGGCAAAAATCAATGAATATTGTAAATGCACAAACAGTAATATCTCCACATTGCAAGGTGCAATTCTGAAATTTTTAGCTTTTTCCTGTTAATCCTAGCATGATAAAGAAGATTCAAAGAGAGTGAGATGCCAGCTCCTTTCATTCAGTCAGTAGCTTCAAACATTTCTGGTATATGAAAAACATGTTTTTCAATGGCAAAAATCAATGAATATTGTAAATGCACAAACAGTAATATCTCCACATTGCACGGTGCAATTCTGAAATTTTTTGCTTTTTCCTGTTAATCCTAGCATGATAAAGAAGATTCAAAGAGAGTGAGATGCCAGCTCCTTTCATTCAGTCAGTAGCTTCAAACATTTCTGGACGTTTTTCAATGGCAAAAATCAATGAATATTGTAAATGCACAAACAGTAATATCTCCACATTGCACGGTGCAATTCTGAAATTTTTTGCTTTTTCCTGTTAATCCTAGCATGATAAAGAAGATTCAAAGAGAGTGAGATGCCAGCTCCTTTCATTCAGTCAGTAGCTTCAAACATTTCTGGTATATGAAAAACATGTTTTTCAATGGCAAAAATCAATGAATATTGTAAATGCACAAACAGTAATATCTCCACATTGCAAGGTGCAATTCTGAAATTTTTAGCTTTTTCCTGTTAATCCTAGCATGATAAAGAAGATTCAAAGAGAGTGAGATGCCAGCTCTTTTCATTCAGTCAGTAGCTTCAAACATTTCTGGTATATGAAAAACATGTTTTTCAATGGCAAAAATCAATGAATATTGTAAATGCACAAACAGTAATATCTCCACATTGCACGGTGCAATTCTGAAATTTTTTGCTTTTTCCTGCTAATCCTAGCATGATAAAGAAGATTCAAAGAGAGTGAGATGCCAGCTCCTTTCATTCAGTCAGTAGCTTCAAACATTTCTGGTATATGAAAAACATGTTTTTCAATGGCAAAAATCAATGAATATTGTAAATGCACAAACAGTAATATCTCCACATTGCACGGTGCAATTCTGAAATTTTTAGCTTTTTCCTGTTAATCCTAGCATGATAAAGAAGATTCAAAGAGAGTGAGATGCCAGCTCCTTTCATTCAGTCAGTAGCTTCAAACATTTCTGGTATATGAAAAACATGTTTTTCAATGGCAAAAATCAATGAATATTGTAAATGCACAAACAGTAATATCTCCACATTGCACGGTGCAATTCTGAAATTTTTAGCTTTTTCCTTCTAATCCTAGCATGATAAAGAAGATTCAAAGAGAGTGAGATGCCAGCTCCTTTCATTCAGTCAGTAGCTTCAAACATTTCTGGACGTTTTTCAATGGCAAAAATCAATGAATATTGTAAATGCACAAACAGTAATATCTCCACATTGCACGGTGCAATTCTGAAATTTTTTGCTTTTTCCTGTTAATCCTAGCATGATAAAGAAGATTCAAAGAGAGTGAGATGCCAGCTCCTTTCATTCAGTCAGTAGCTTCAAACATTTCTGGTATATGAAAAACATGTTTTTCAATGGCAAAAATCAATGAATATTGTAAATGCACAAACAGTAATATCTCCACATTGCAAGGTGCAATTCTGAAATTTTTAGCTTTTTCCTGCTAATCCTAGCATGATAAAGAAGATTCAAAGAGAGTGAGATGCCAGCTCCTTTCATTCAGTCAGTAGCTTCAAACATTTCTGGTATATGAAAAACATGTTTTTCAATGGCAAAAATCAATGAATATTGTAAATGCACAAACAGTAATATCTCCACATTGCAAGGTGCAATTCTGAAATTTTTAGCTTTTTCCTGCTAATCCTAGCATGATAAAGAAGATTCAAAGAGAGTGAGATGCCAGCTCCTTTCATTCAGTCAGTAGCTTCAAACATTTCTGGTATATGAAAAACATGTTTTTCAATGGCAAAAATCAATGAATATTGTAAATGCACAAACAGTAATATCTCCACATTGCACGGTGCAATTCTGAAATTTTTAGCTTTTTCCTGCTAATCCTAGCATGATAAAGAAGATTCAAAGAGAGTGAGATGCCAGCTCCTTTCATTCAGTCAGTAGCTTCAAACATTTCTGGTATATGAAAAACATGTTTTTCAATGGCAAAAATCAATGAATATTGTAAATGCACAAACAGTAATATCTCCACATTGCAAGGTGCAATTCTGAAATTTTTAGCTTTTTCCTGCTAATCCTAGCATGATAAAGAAGATTCAAAGAGAGTGAGATGCCAGCTCCTTTCATTCAGTCAGTAGCTTCAAACATTTCTGGACGTTTTTCAATGGCAAAAATCAATGAATATTGTAAATGCACAAACAGTAATATCTCCACATTGCACGGTGCAATTCTGAAATTTTTTGCTTTTTCCTGTTAATCCTAGCATGATAAAGAAGATTCAAAGAGAGTGAGATGCCAGCTCCTTTCATTCAGTCAGTAGCTTCAAACATTTCTGGTATATGAAAAACATGTTTTTCAATGGCAAAAATCAATGAATATTGTAAATGCACAAACAGTAATATCTCCACATTGCAAGGTGCAATTCTGAAATTTTTTGCTTTTTCCTGCTAATCCTAGCATGATAAAGAAGATTCAAAGAGAGTGAGATGCCAGCTCCTTTCATTCAGTCAGTAGCTTCAAACATTTCTGGTATATGAAAAACATGTTTTTCAATGGCAAAAATCAATGAATATTGTAAATGCACAAACAGTAATATCTCCACATTGCAAGGTGCAATTCTGAAATTTTTAGCTTTTTCCTGCTAATCCTAGCATGATAAAGAAGATTCAAAGAGAGTGAGATGCCAGCTCCTTTCATTCAGTCAGTAGCTTCAAACATTTCTGGTATATGAAAAACATGTTTTTCAATGGCAAAAATCAATGAATATTGTAAATGCACAAACAGTAATATCTCCACATTGCACGGTGCAATTCTGAAATTTTTAGCTTTTTCCTTCTAATCCTAGCATGATAAAGAAGATTCAAAGAGAGTGAGATGCCAGCTCCTTTCATTCAGTCAGTAGCTTCAAACATTTCTGGACGTTTTTCAATGGCAAAAATCAATGAATATTGTAAATGCACAAACAGTAATATCTCCACATTGCACGGTGCAATTCTGAAATTTTTTGCTTTTTCCTGTTAATCCTAGCATGATAAAGAAGATTCAAAGAGAGTGAGATGCCAGCTCCTTTCATTCAGTCAGTAGCTTCAAACATTTCTGGTATATGAAAAACATGTTTTTCAATGGCAAAAATCAATGAATATTGTAAATGCACAAACAGTAATATCTCCACATTGCAAGGTGCAATTCTGAAATTTTTAGCTTTTTCCTGCTAATCCTAGCATGATAAAGAAGATTCAAAGAGAGTGAGATGCCAGCTCCTTTCATTCAGTCAGTAGCTTCAAACATTTCTGGTATATGAAAAACATGTTTTTCAATGGCAAAAATCAATGAATATTGTAAATGCACAAACAGTAATATCTCCACATTGCAAGGTGCAATTCTGAAATTTTTAGCTTTTTCCTGCTAATCCTAGCATGATAAAGAAGATTCAAAGAGAGTGAGATGCCAGCTCCTTTCATTCAGTCAGTAGCTTCAAACATTTCTGGTATATGAAAAACATGTTTTTCAATGGCAAAAATCAATGAATATTGTAAATGCACAAACAGTAATATCTCCACATTGCACGGTGCAATTCTGAAATTTTTAGCTTTTTCCTGCTAATCCTAGCATGATAAAGAAGATTCAAAGAGAGTGAGATGCCAGCTCCTTTCATTCAGTCAGTAGCTTCAAACATTTCTGGTATATGAAAAACATGTTTTTCAATGGCAAAAATCAATGAATATTGTAAATGCACAAACAGTAATATCTCCACATTGCAAGGTGCAATTCTGAAATTTTTAGCTTTTTCCTGCTAATCCTAGCATGATAAAGAAGATTCAAAGAGAGTGAGATGCCAGCTCCTTTCATTCAGTCAGTAGCTTCAAACATTTCTGGACGTTTTTCAATGGCAAAAATCAATGAATATTGTAAATGCACAAACAGTAATATCTCCACATTGCACGGTGCAATTCTGAAATTTTTTGCTTTTTCCTGTTAATCCTAGCATGATAAAGAAGATTCAAAGAGAGTGAGATGCCAGCTCCTTTCATTCAGTCAGTAGCTTCAAACATTTCTGGTATATGAAAAACATGTTTTTCAATGGCAAAAATCAATGAATATTGTAAATGCACAAACAGTAATATCTCCACATTGCAAGGTGCAATTCTGAAATTTTTTGCTTTTTCCTGCTAATCCTAGCATGATAAAGAAGATTCAAAGAGAGTGAGATGCCAGCTCCTTTCATTCAGTCAGTAGCTTCAAACATTTCTGGACGTTTT